>NC_136904.1:65001928-65054126 GCF_949606895.1 Notothenia rossii
TTTAGGTGTGGCCATGAAACTTTTTTTTGTGAGTTTCCTGGTAAAAATAATAAGATTATGGTCAGAAAGACCAGTCAGGAATTTGTAGGTTTTAACTATTCTGTTCTGTTCTGTTGATCCATTAGTTGTATTAAGTTGTGTTTATCCGTGATCCGTTTTAAGTTCTTTCTATTTTGTTTGTCATTCAGTTTGTTAAAGTCTCCTAAAATGATTAGCTCTTTGTTGGAGTCACAGGAATTCAGCATGAGTTTTACCTGATCATAGAGATCCACCTTAGCGGTGGGTTGTCGATATAGGCAAATCATGGTGAGGGACATTTCCTCAGATGGTGTAGAAATCACACTAACACAATCAAACTCAATATTATCTGGAAGAGCAATCTCCCTACAAGTAATGGTATTCCTCACATAAAGAAACACACCCCCTCCTTTTCTCTTCAGTCTGTCCTTCCTAAACACATTATATCCTGACATAGATACAATAGTGGATGGTGACGACTGTTTTAGCCAAGTTTCAGATATTCCCAAACAGTCAATATTGGACTCAAGGAGGAGATGTTCTAGCGATTCCTGTTTATTGCAAATGCTGCGGAAATGTAATATCCACTGAATAGTTCGGCTTGCACTGAGGATCCCGCACTATTTTTGCTTGATTCACTGTTTGAAACATTTTTGTGTAACGGTGTTTTTTAAAGCCGGATTTCTAGGCTTTACCTCGGTGCAGTTGTTGACAGTGGAGCAGACAGAGCTAGCCCTTGGTTTGTGGTTCTCTGTTGCTAGGCTGCTAGCCATCGGCGCGGACCCATAGTCCTCCGGCAGAACTAGCTGTTCAGCTAGCTTGCCCTCGTCTGAAGCCAGCCGGCAATGCATGGATCTCCGCTGCTAGCCTCCCCAGCTAGAAATGTTTGGTTCTAAAAACATTCTGAGAATGTTACATTCATTGTTCTAGGAATGTTTCAGCGGGAAGTTTTCTTTTGGTTCCCAGAATGTTCTTCTGAAAGGTATGATAACGCTCTCTAAAAACATTCTTAACATTTTTGGTGATAACCTTCCTAAAATGTTTTTGATAACATTGTTAGAACATAATGCCCTACTATTCTTAAAAACGTTTCAGCAGAAGCTTTTATTTTGGTTCCCAGAATGTTCTTCTGAAAGGTAGGATAACGTTCTCTAAAAACATTCTTAAAATGTTTTTGATAACATTGTTAGAACATTATGCACTACCGTTCTTAAAATGTTTTCAGCTGTAAGTTAGATTTGTTTATGTTGCCAGAATGTTATTATTTTAGAGAAGGATATCATGCTTTATGTTTAAAACATTATGCAATGTTCTGTGGTAACAATTTACTAAAATATTTTTACATTATTAGAACATAAAGACATAATATTCCTTTAATTGTTCAACTCAAAATTCCTGGGTAAGTGGACTGACCACTGTGGTCATTAGGATGATTTTGATAGTTTACTTAACTATTGGAATTTGACTATTAACACATGTAAACGGATGACACGGAATCAGCTGGTGAAAGTAACATTTGTTTATTAGAAATGGGGAGAGATGGGAGTGGAGGTTGGTTATGGCAGCAGTGGGAAAACAGTTGTTCCAGGGAGGAAAGACCTGGCTGGTCTTGGGAGTGTGGAAGGCCTTGGATTCCTCCTGGGAGAGACATAAAAATGAGTGTGAGGCAAAAGCAGGCAAAGTTGTCAAAGATTATGCTGGTAAAAAGCTATAGCGGCAAGCAACAAACCGTTCAGGGCAACAATCCGGCAGGGAATGAGTGCAGGCTGCAGGCTTTCATAATGTGGCTGATGAGCAGGTTGCAGGTGTGGTTGATTGGAGATTGCTCCCAGCCGTGTCAAGCAGACCAGCAGGCAGAGAGAGAGACACACAGTAGAAACAAACACATACAAACAAACACTAACAGGGGTTTCAGGGACGGGCAGTGACAGTCGGTCCGTTCCTCTATACAGTATGTCTGTCGGTCTCAAATCTAAAGGGTGCAATAACGATTTGTATCCAATATGCATAAACAGCGGACACTGTTTATACGCAGCCCTCACAAACCACACACGGCCAGATAGCTTATATCTAACAGTTAGAATCTACATCCGAGACACAACCTTTAGAGTCAGAAAAAAGTGTGATTATTTTCTGATATTTTACACATGATATTATGAATACTGTGGGCCTACATAACTTAGTGTGATTATAAGTGCATGTGAGTTAGGGGTGTAACGGTATCCGTATTTGTCCCGTACCGTCACGATTCGGACGTCACGGTTCGGCACATGCAGTCACGACGAATACGCCTTTTTTTTATGAGTGGGAAAAAAGTCTGTCCTTCAAGGCAGTATCCAATTCACTATATATAATCCAGAGGCGGTATTGCGCCTAAAAGCTGTTTGCCAGCCGCCATGAAACAACAAATGAAGAACAAGAAGAAAACACAACAAAACGAACAAAATACAAGAAGAAGAAAAGTTAGTATTGCGAGTTCAGATAACACACAGGAGCTAGAACCCACCTGCTTCTTTTAAATCAGCTGTGTGGGAACATTTCGGGTTCCCTGTGGACTATAATAACGATGGAGTGCTAGTGGAAGATCGGATAAGGACGGTGTGTCTGCGTTGTTCGAGAGCGGTGCGGTATGTTAATCTGGTATCACGTCCAACATGCTAAATCATATCCGAAGGCATCTCCCAGATTTGCCAATCACCGGAGCCCGGCAAAAGACAGCAGCAGTTCAACAGCTTATCCCCGCTGTTTTTAAGAAGCCAATATACATCAAAGCCGAGAGACCAAAATAAATAACGGAAGCTTTTGGCATAATGTTTTTCAACGGTTATGCTGCGTCCTTATGCAATAGTAGAGGAACCCGGCTTTTATTGACTGTGATTGAAAGTGATTGAAACACTTTCTTATTATTTATTTTGTAATATTTTCAAGACATTCTTTTTAGTTTTACAGCTTATTGAACCTTTTTGTTTGACATCAGCCATTATAGATAATATGGCCATCTGAGTGTGTGGGAACTGTTTGTGGTTTGTTTTTAACTGTGTAATAAAGTTAATTATTCAAAATGTTAGAGTTCCTTATTTTTAAACTGAAACGTGCACTACTGTTCAAAATAAATAACAACAAACCTGGAATTATACATTTGGGACTTTTTTTTGGCCTTTTTCTTGTTGTACCGAACCCGTACCGAACCGTGACCCCCATACCAAGGTACGTACCGAACCGTGAACTCTGTGAACCGTTACACCCCTAATATGAGTGAATTTTGGAATGAATAAATTCGTTTTTATACGTCCTATTAATTGTCTCAATGCGCTCATACATCTGTGGGTCTTCTCCGGAGGTTTTTCCTTGTACGATGTGAGGGTCTAAGGACAGAGGGTGTCGTATTGTCATACTGATATTCTGTACAAACTGTGAAGTCCACTGAGACAAATGTAACATTTGTGATATTGGGCTATATAAATAAACATTGATTGATTGATCTTAAGAAGGTTATCACCAAACATTTCCAGAATGTTTTTAAAGAACGTTATCCTACCTTTCAGAAGAACATTCTGGGAACCAAAATAAAACTTCCCGCTGAAAACCTTCCTAGAACAACGAATGGTAACAAACATTTCTAGCTGGGAACTCACACATGCCACCGCAAGTATACAATATCTGCTTACAGCTTATCATGAATTACGTGCTTGTTTGTTTTTTTCAAAAGGAAAATATGGTGGCATCAGATCTTTTTTTAGAACATCCTTTTCAAACAGATGTAACAAGTTTGTTTTTTAAAGCACTCTAGAAATAAATCTGGCGTTGACCATGACTGTGTTAATATTTGCCATAACAGGAACGTTTTATAAAAAAAGAATAACATCCTGAAAACATTTTCAGAATGTTCTTCATTTGTTATCATGTAACATTGAGGGAATGTTTTATAAAGAACATCTTTAATGTGTCATCCCAACAACGTCCAAAACACATCCTTAGAATGTTGCAGGCGAAACGTTCCACCTTTTGTTAACGTATCACATTAAAGGAACATTCTGTCTACAACAGACCATGGCTTGAAGATTCGTTAAAAGCAGACGTAGCCTTTTGTTTCCCCTGTAGACAGCTTAAAGTGAATACGTCTTCATCTGATGCGGCTTTTACTGTGAAAGGTGTTTGCGACTGGAAACACGCATTACAGACTGATAAAGGACTGCTAAGACATGCCGCATCAAAAAAACAAATTTCATGTGAGAGTTTGTGGAGAGAGAGACAGATACGCGAGGAAACAAATAAGGAAATGAGTACTTTGGTGCACACAGATCAGTTGGCACGGAACCGTTATTACGTGTCAGCTGTCGTTGATATTATAGCTTTTTTAGCTGTCAACCAACTCCCTCTCAGAGGTGACCACGATTCACTCCACAGCATGTCCGAGTCAGGCAGTGGGCTCTTCCAATCGCTGTTTGAGTATACGCTGCACAAAGATGCAGAGTTGGCCAAAATAATGGAAAGTATTCCCCACACAGCAACATACACCTCTCACGACATGCAAAATGCCATAATAGAACTAACAGCAGTTCATCGCCTCCGTCTCTACTATTTCTCTCCGAGTGCAATGATGAGGAAGCTGCCATCCTTAATCCGTGTGCCTTGCTCGTGATTTACCAGTGTTTGTGCTGCCACACACACAATGTTTCAAAAGTGGTTTCTATGTTGCCATTTATTTGTGTATGTATTTGCGATAAGTGTGCGTCTTTACGCAATGCGGTTGGCCTTGCTGTTTGATATATATTTTGCCGCAGGCACATGACGGTTTTGTGTGCCCTCCCATGAAAATCATATGCCCTACCTTTAGATTTGTTCTGGCACCGGGTCTGGCTCAGCCTCTCCCCTTAACTCCTAACAGTCATCATCATGTCAACCACAACACAGAGAAATACTGATAGAAATATGTGTAGTTGTTGATACATTGCTGACAGAGGGAACTACATTTGAATACAGATTTAAGAAATATCAGTTTTTGAGCATGTCATAAGCATGTTTTGTCTTGACTATATTACAACTATATTATAATAAAATAATATAGTATTTATATTATTGAATTGATTATTATTATTAGTAGAAGTAGTTTATTTGCATTAATTATATTTTAATCTTTTTGAGGCTAGTATTTGGCAGGAAATGCAGACGTATTCACCTGTAAACATTTACCATTTACCTCACTGTATAAAAAAGTAACTGTGTTGATAATAATAATAAAAAGGAATTATATTTGCAAAGTAGCCTACTTTGTTTCCCAAACAATTTTTGTCACTCCTGTCGGTTGGGGGGGGGGGGCCTCATCTCACAATGTCGCTTGGGGCCAGGGGCGCTGTTTAATGATGTATCCCCCACGTGTTATATTACACACACACACACACACACACACACACACACACACACACACACACACACACACACACACACACACACACACACACACACACACACACACACACACACACACACACACACAAACACACGCGCGCACACACACACACACACACACACACACACACACACACACACACACACACACACACACACACACACACACAACATGGGTGGGGATTCATAGAAACATTCTTACATGTTTAGTTAAGATTTTCAAAACAGAGTTGAATTCAATTACTTTACTGAAAATGATGTAGGAAGCAAGGTCGGATCATCAACAGGGAGATATTACAAGATACAACTCACTGAAATGAGATTGTGTACACATGTCTCTGATATGTCAGAGGACAAGTTTACTACAGGCCTGTGCGCTTACAAAAGTATTGCAATAACATTGCATCAAATCTACCGTGACTCCACTTGAGGAAGGTAACATCGGCATAATTAATTTAATTTATTTTGTATACATGTACAGTAGCTACACAAATAAAATCTGAAATTCATGACAATCACTTTGAATATACTTGAAAAAAATATGCTCAATGTATTTATTCATCAGTTTATGGATCAGCGAAGTGCAGTTTTGATACTCTTAAAGGGGCTTTATTACGCTGATTTTCAGGTTTCATATTTGTATGTAGTGTCTCTACTGTGTCATGTCTCCATGCTTTATTGTTCAAAAAGCTCTTTATTTTTCACATACTGCCTGTGCTGCAGCACCTCTTTTCACCCTCTATCTGAAACCAGAGCCCAGTCTGCTCTGATTGGTTAGCTGGCTGTCTCTGTTGTGATTGGTTAACTGCCTAAAGATGTCCCAACCCTTAGCCTATTGCATACAATGTGTTGGAGCACTAGCCAATACAAGCATGAGTGTTATGTAGTGATGTCACTATGTCTTGGAAGTAAACAAAGGAGTCCAATGGAGGCGTTTCAAGCAGGGGGGGGAGTCAGTTTATTTGTGTAGTACTGGACAGATGTTACATTGTCCCATTGCATATGAATAAAGATGGTCACAAATCAAGGTCATTCTAATTTTACTCTGTCTGCTGGAATGGATATTGGATTGCTGACACATTTCTAATAAGGTAGTACTGTTTCAAATGTTGAGTTTAGAGCTTGAGGAAAAAAAAATGTATGCAGCTTTAAAAGATAAGGCTGTAAATATTCTATTTGGATGTTTTTATTGTCAACAAATCCTATAGAATGACCAAAAGCAACCAATTATAGTCCAGGCAGCTAAAGCATGATGCAACTTATTCCTCTATAAATGAACTGGCTGGCATGCTTCTTCATTACAATGAAAACTGTCCCTCTGCTATGAATCCATTAGTACTTATTAGCATTCCAAAAGTGTAACTCACAGTTTAGAATAGTTCCCAAAATTAAAGAACAAGTTGGCTAAGTTGAAGTAACAAAAACTACTGTGGCCAGATGTTCTAGCACATTACGTTTAAAAAAATTCATAATTGTACTTTTTCTCAAGATTAAATCATAGTAGGAATACATGGGCTAAGGTCCGAGTCCCATAACCTCAGGCCAAGAAAGTTATATTTTCATTTTTGGTTCGGTGATTGTTGGCAGGATTAAGGAAAAAATAATTGACCATTATTCTTGAAATAGGATGAAGGTTGAAGCACGGGCCTCGGAATAAACTGTCCTCAATATTTGTCGTAATATTGTCCTCTATTGTTAACATTGTGATATAGGCTATTTGGCCTTGGCAGGGCTGTACTCTCCTTTAAGTTCTTAAGTGTGTCTTATTTTAGTTAAAGGTTCAAGTATAAGTTAAACTAGTCTTTAAACATAGGGACTTTCTTTACACACATAATAACTCTATTCATGGAAAAATCCTCATATTTTTTATTTTAAAGAAAACACAAACACTTCTACTATGAATCTGCCTCGGTGGGGTCCTCCTGAAACTGGTAGCAGTTGGGATCCCCTCTGACTCGAGGCGTTGCTGGGATCTGGACCCCGGTGTAGGGGTCAACACACCAGCACTCGCCCCGCTGGCCGTGGTTGGACATGTTGCACTGGAGGAAGAAAAACACAAACTAGACAAGTTGGAAAACACTAGAAACTAGAGGGAGGGGTAAGGATGCACAGTGGGAAGCAGGGGGTGCGTTAATGAAGCATGGCGTATGGAGGCTCGAGATGGGTGTTTGTTTACTCGTGTATCTTCTGATGGCGGGGGGCCACTGGATGAGAGAGAGGGCTATGGTCCGGACGGGACGACACTCACCCAATAACAGCCCATCCTCAGGTCATGCCCCCAACTCACAACACATGCACAGCCACACATGCCATCACAGACACACACACACACGCAGCGGCATGCCAGTAGACTAGCCCCCCCGCAGAGCCCCCCTCCACTCAGAAATTAGGTCGTAATTGAAGTGGACACAGTTTACGCCGCACACGCGGGGCGGCAGTGGAGGGGACGGCCAAAAGAATGAAGAGCTCGGGGGGAAAGAAAAGACTTTCCATTTTCTTCCTCCGATGAGAAAGAACAAAAAAAGTGACAGTTACAGTAATTACCCCGCGACAAGGAGGGACAACTCCAAAGGGAGCCGAGTGTTGAGGAGGTACAGTGTTCCTCCCTGGGAACCGGGGACTCCGGTCCGAAACAATGCTGTTGTTTGTGACCAGTGATGAAAATTGGCTGAGTGGTTGAGAGCCCTGCTTTAGGAAACGGTGGCGCCTATTCAAATCTTCTTTTCTGCTCCACTATCCTCGTAAGAAAACACTGGATATGTGACCTTGTTTGTCCTCTGGTGCCTGATTTCTATGGACGAGCAGAATTCAAATTCAAGCCCCCGGTCGGAAGCGTGGTTTCGTTCCTCGGCTAAACAAAAGTCTTCCCATGAAGTACGCCAAACTGTTTTATTGCCTTGTAACCTTGAGCTCAGAAGCTGTTGCCTCATTCATGGTGACAACATTTCCACACGTATGTGTGTGTATGTGTGCGTGTGTGCGTGCATAAGGGAAAAGTGTTAAGGAAAAGGAGTGTGTGACATTATTAAAATAAATGGGGGGAAGGGGGGGTTGTGTTGTGAGTGGTGGCAGGTGGGAGTGAGGGGGAGGACATATTTTTGCCAGGGTGATTTAATCAGGCTGATACAAGAGTGTGTGTGTGTGTGTGTGTGTGTGTGTGTGTGTGTGTGTGTGGGGGTGTGTGTGTGTGTGTGTGTGTGTGTGTGTGTGTGTGTGTGTGTGTGTGTGTGTGTGTGTGTGTGTGTGTGTGTGTGTGTGTGTGTGTGTGTGTGTGTGTGTGTGTGTGTGTGTGTGTGTGTGTGTGTGTGTGTGTGTGTGTGTGTGTGTGTGTTTATAAAATGAGGCGACATCCAAGGGAGATTTACACAAAGTGACACAGTACGAGAGTTTGTGGGATTTTAAGGAGGTAAAAGGAGAACACAGGGAGAACATAACAAATTAGACAAAACTAAAAACAAAGTTCACATACAGTTCGGATTACAATTGAGGCTTTTTTTTATATTATACAACAACCTCTAGCCAAATTCTAAACCTGACGACATTTGCAGTCACTGCAGTCTGAGCTTGTGTGCTCCCCATGAAACAGTAGCTCCCTGCTGCTGGCCAAAACCACTGAGTGATGTCACAGCAGGTGGGTCACCTTTGACAGCAGATGGAAAACACCTGCTGTGACATCACTGACGGACACATGGCCGGTGTTGTGACATGCCACCCTATAGAGTGGTGCAGTGATGTCGTATTTTTGTGAGATTACCCGGAAGTTAGCATTGCAAGGGCTCCCTGTACAAAAATCCAATGGGGATGTATTGGCGTTTGGAATATTGCAGAGAACATACAACATAATCTCCACATAATTAACACTTATATGATTTTGAAAACATAATTGCAACCCTAATGTTAGGCTTTAAAGGAACATATAAGCTGTGTGTCATAAACTAAAGAGGGTTTTTCCTGATGTATTTTATGTCATAGAACAACATCTGAAAATATCTTAAACTTGTGTAAACCACAGACCTTCTTTCAGGCTTCTAACCAAAAACACATTCAGGAAATGTTCAGAAGAACTAACCAGAAGTTGTATGAAGCTAACTTTTTATTAGTTTCATGAGTTGTAGCGATCATTCCAATTGAAAGCTAATTTAAATATGATACATTTACTCACTGACATGTACGGAGCCCTGGAGGGTTCATAGAAAGAAAAATAAATAAAACGAGGCCACCTTTTATAAATTTGTGCAAACGAGATGTAATTTGTGCGCAGGAGATGTAATTCGTGGCCTCAATTTAAATAAAACAAGGCCACGATATACTTTCTCGTTCGCACGAGAAAGTTACCGGTGCGCCAAGTAGGAAGTGGAGCGCACAGGAGGAGACAACCGTTTCATTGCAGACTGTTATGTTTAATTTAACTCAGACTTCATTTTAGGGACATTTCGGCCAGAGGTGTTGAGCTATTTGTTTAAGCACCGGATTCGCAAAACAGGAGAGACTGTGAACCAGTCTGCTTTGATCTATGAATTCATGTCCGTGACTCCCACAGACAGTATCTGCTATCTGCGCGCAGAGAGCTGTGTCTTTTACGCAGCGCCTTCACTGTATTTACCTTCATTGGAGATTGAGGCTGCTACGTTTTAGCCACACATACACACACACAATTAATAAAACGTGGCCTCGTTTTATTTATTTTTCTCTCTATGAACCCTCCAGGGCTCCGTAGATATGAAATAGTAATGAGCAATGGAAATTGAATGAAGGATAAGCAAAGTAGGGCAAAACAAAGTATGCAATTCAGTTTAAAAGAAACTCAACCTATTGCTGAAGAGATGATATATATTTTTAGTTTGCGTCACTATACTATAGACATTTTAACTATATTCTTACTAAAGTATCATGTATATCTAGAGGCTTATCAGTATATGTTTAAATGATGCCTGTATGAACTAAAATGGTCTAACAGTACCATAAAGTTGGAGCATCTGTAATCAGCATTTAGACTATTATATCAATACTCATTTGGAAGTCGATATGTATTAGGGACAGTATATATTGTACACATCCTTGCCTTACACAATAAACAATGGATCATTACAGAACAATGCTTGCGTGTACATCCTCCCCTACTGTACATGTAGGCCATATTGGATCAGCAGCCTCATTAAAGGAAAAGTCACACCGTAATGGGCATGGCCACCAACTAAAGGTCCTGAGGCAAAGGGAGATGCTGTGCCACTGTTGGCACTGTGCCACCATTAGAACTAGATTTACACCCAGGGACTCTCTCCAAGACAAGGCCTCAACATGTGGTGAGGGCAAGATTCCTACATGCCACAATTTCTCTATAGACAAAAGGCTAAACGCAAGGTATGCACAAGTATAATATACTGTAGGCACAAAAGTGCTGACAATTTATGGACCATGTCCTGCAGATACTTGTTATAGCAAAAGTCTCAGCATTAATGTAAGTGCACGTAGGTAAACGACTGAGAAGGTTGAGGGGTTTAAATTAGGATTTGATTTTAAACGTTAACATTTCACGATTCCTTTCCTCAAGACCCTATCTCCGAAGACATTCTTGATATAACCACACTTTTGTCAACCTCACCAGCTGTCATTTCATACAAGCTATAGATTGTTTGTTATGTACTCACTATTTGGTTGTTGAAAAACTCTTGTTTGGTGGATCAATCTGTAACAATACTAATTGCATATCTTTTTTAACATATATATTTATTTTTGTTAACTAAAGTTTGTTGCAGAATTATTTGACAATGACATACTGTAAGATGATGTCATTAGTATTGTGTCTATAGTCTATACGCTTTGCTCTTTGTTAGTCCTACCAAGTTTTTTAATGATGAAGCTTCCCAGCCTTACTTTGTAGCTTCGAATGTCAGAACAGAACATGTGAAGATGAATTTGCGTACGTTGGTGTGACACTCTGGAATCTACCAGTCAGTGTTATATCTGAACAGAGTGATTGTTGAGGTGAAATGGCATATAGTGACCCAGTGCGCTGTCCTTGGCTCACCTGTTTGAGGTTGTACAGTCCCTGTCTGTCACAGTTTGGAAACTTGAGCCCGTACAGGTTCTCCAGCGGGCCTCTGTTATCCTCAGAGGTCATTTTGGAGATCTCCTCTAAGACTTGTTCCAGCTCCTGCTCACAAACGCTCTAAAAGGACAAGAGAACATTATTAATTTAGCACAAGCACAAGGCATACATGAATACATGTGCATACAATACATACAATCACAGTAGCAAGGCTACTTTAAGTCAATTGAACTGAAGCAATAAAGGAGACTTAAGTTGGAGGCCAAAGAATATGCTCTGTCCAAGAAAAAGAATGGCAAACATAAACATGTCGGTGTGTCTTTAAAAATGTCACAAATACACACATTAATAACTAACAATTTGTACGAGGTGCACAGTTAGGCAAGCACAAAGTTCAGCCAATTATTGATGCCAGGCTGGTTGAGGGGAGCATGAGCGGCTAGACTGGCCCGCTCAGCAGGTGGCCACGCCCACACACACACACACACACACACACACACACACACACACACACACACACACACACACACACACACACACACACACACACACACACACACACACACACACACACACACACACACACACACACACACTTTGCTGTAACACACAGAGTGTATCAGGCTGCCACTGGGATCAAAGGGGTCCGGTCTTATGATTAGTTGGCTGAAGATGAGAGAGCGGGGCAGGAGGCCCCCTTATCAGACGTTTAAACATATGGATGAAAAGTTATCTTTCTTTCTTTCTGGCTCTTTCTTTTACACTTTCCTCCCTGCAGTCATATATTGAAGTACAGGTTAAGGTAATTTTACGTCAAACTGTGTAGTGCAGAGAGCGTATTTTCGTTGTCTGAACAGGAAGTTAGCAGGATTTTCGATTACAGTTTTTCTCAATCGCTAAACCCACTATTTAGAATCAAAATTCCTTTCATCAAACCAACAGCACAGCCATCGAAACAGAAAACCATTTCTCTACAACAGTATACCATTTATCATTGATATCACACAAAATGCAGATGCTAAGCAGTGTTTTGCAAAACAGATCACACAATTCTCTAACTGAAGTTACAATTCTCTACACAAAGATCAAAAATCTGTTGTGTAACTCATGTCTACAAAACAACAAATAATCTTCTCACAGTGGATAACACTTCCTCATAAACTTAGACCATAGCTACACTAATTGACACTTGATGTGCAAAATATTAACACTTGTTATCAGTCAATCACCCCATTGAAAAAGGTAACTCCATGGAATGTACTGTATACCTTACAGTAATGATGTTACATTGAAAACATGTACATGATAGAATTTGCATGACTGTACTTAAAATATTTTTTTAAATGGTGCCGGTAAAGCTATAATAGTGTTGATATGACTTGCATAGCTCTTTGAGATGTTCATATGGGGAGGATTAGCTATAGCTGATACAACATTTTTACAGTCAGTAATTGTGGTCTTTTCCTTTTTGCACATTGAGAAATGTTTTTTTTTGTATTGGGGTGAATTGAGTACTTCACTTCCATGTAAATGAATTGCTCACAGCTGACATCAATGAATTTCCTATAGTACTGTAATTGTAATTAGTGAGAATCCTATAAAAGACCTCCCTCACTTCAGTAAGATGTTTGTGTAAACAAAATGGCTGATCGAGTAGGTAGAGGAGCTCTGAGAGGAAGAAGGAACCCTGTTGTTCAGCGAGGAAGAGGGAGGGCTGATGTTCAGAGAGGAAGAGGGAGAGCTGATGTTCAGAGAGGAAGAGGGAGAGCTGATGTTCAGAGAGGAAGAGGGAACCCTCATGTTCAGAGAGGAAGAGGGAGGGCTGTACGTATGCGTGGTGGAAGAGTTGAAAGGGGACCAATGCGAACAGTAGTTTCGGACAACACCCGTGCAACTATTGTGGACCACGTCATAAACCATGGCATGTCCCTCAGTGAGGCTGGCCAAAGGGTTCAGCCCAATATACCGAGATCAACAGTGGCATCCATTATTAGGATCTTCAGGCACGAAAATAGGTAAGCTACTGTAACCCTTTTTTACAGCACTTCATGCATTTCTATTTTGATGTAGGTTTCGATCACTGTTTTTATATTACAGTACATAACATTCTCAAATATTTATTGATAGAACTGAAAGAGCACCCCGCTCTGGTGGCAGACGAAAGGCCTTTACTCCAGAACAAGAGTCTGCCATTGTTGATATGGTTGTGGCCAACAATGAAATCCGCTTAAGGGAGATTCAGGCCAGAATAATTGCAGACCAGGATGTCTTCAGTAACATTCAGTCTATAAGTGTTGCAACCATTGACCGGGTGTTAAAGAGGCAACACCTCAGAATGAAACAGATCTATAAGGTTCCTTTTGAACGCAACTCTGACCGTGTGAAGGAGTTAAGGCACCGGTATGTACAGGTAAGGACCTCAATCACACTGATGGCTTGCCTATATTTTTAGTATGTCTGACTGCTTACAGTAATGTAAAACGGTCCTCTGTTTGTTTCATTTTCTTTAGCGAATGATGGAGCTGGAAGGCAATGCATTACCACATGTTTTTGTATATGTGGATGAAGCAGGCTTCAACCTCTCCAAAGTGAGGAGACGTGGGAGGAACCTTATTGGGCAAAGAGCGACAGTCTTTGTTCCAGGCCAAAGGGGAGGAAACATAACATTGTGTGCGGCTATCTCGACACAAGGCGTCCTTGCTCACATCCCTTTAATGGGAGCATATAACACGCAACGTGTCCTTGCCTTCCTGGATGTCCTGTATGACGGACTTGTGCCACCAGAAGAGAGGGATCAAGTGAGGTCGGTTCACGTGGTCATATGGGACAATGTGGCATTCCACCACTCTCGTGACGTGAGGGCATGGTTTGAGGCTCATCCACACATGGCCATGGAGTTCCTCCCTCCATACTCCCCATTTCTAAACCCCATTGAGGAGTTCTTCTCTGCCTGGAGATGGAAGGTTTATGACCATCATCCTCATGACAGAATGCCCCTTTTGGACGCAATGAATGCTGGCTGTCGGGACATCTCTGCGGAATCCTGTCAAGGGTGGTGTCGACACGCAAGGAGATATTTCCCACGCTGCCTTGCAAGGGAAGACATACGCTGTGACGTAGATGAGGCTATGTGGCCAGACAGACACCAAAGAGCAGATCAGTAAAGTTATATAGATCTCATTCTCTGCTTTACTGCTGATTTACATCATTTACCCATGTTATTTTTTTCCAGTGTATTGCTATTCGTCTTTTGTTTCTGTTACGGTGCTCTTCTGAAAATGAGACAATAAAAACAATGGCATAGTTACAGTAAGACTCTGTTTTTCCTATATGTAAGTTTGTTTCTCCCAACTTGTCAGTTTTCCGTTCAGTTTCCAATATCGATAGCTTGAGGTTTGTGTATTGATGATTGTAGTCAGTATTTAGTGTGCCACTTAGTAATGACTGTTCAAATAGTCTTCTCATGAGCTGACAAATGTTTGTTTTTGGAGAAGGTATCTGGTTTTGGAAGGGGTATTTTTTGTTTTGAGTGCCTTAGAGCACTTTGCAAGAAATGTATATTGTTATGGTAGAATGGGTTATTATGGTGACCGGAGTTTCAGTTATGAAAACACATTTGTCTCATTAGAGGACAATTTGTTCTGTTTCGATCGACTTATTCTTTTTTGTGACCAGTATTTTCAGTTTTGGTCATGTAAGTGCATTTTGCAAAAGATATTCAGAGTTATGGCAAGTGTGTTTCTGTTTAGATGGCTATGCTCTTGTTTTGAAGAAATGAATTTAGATTCTAAAAAGTGGGTTTAGCGATTGAGAAAAACTGTAATGCAAAAAAAACAATCTGTGGCATTTGTTCAGCAGGATAATCTCAACAAATTAACATAATTTTTATGATTTTATAAGCGTAAATGCAATGGACAGAAGTAATGCAGATAAACAATCCTTTCACAAAAGTCAACTCTTAACTAAATAGAGTTAAGGGGTGCAAATAGCTACTGTACATGTTATGGACAAACGCAATGAAATTACTAAATTAATGTATTTAAAATGAGTTACATTTACTGAGAAAAAAAACCTTTTGAATGACAGTTACTAATCTAAAAGATTGGTGATTACCAAATTGTTGGTCAAAACATATTATTTTCAGTAAGAACTGTGCTTGGCCAATATAGCCTTCATTCTGTTGCTACCTTCTTATCTTAATTGCAGTTATATTGAATAACTTTTAATGAAAGTTTGACAGAAATCAGTGTTCAGTAATATTGTGAGGTTTGGTTTTGGTATGTTTATTTATTTAAGTCCGACTGCTGTTTATAATACTAACCTGGTCTGAACTAGCTTAACTGCCTTTGGTTTGCCAAGCTACGCAGGTGAAGTTAACCTGGAGAAGTCTGGTCTTACGCAGCGTCCACACGGCAGCGTGCGTTGAAGCTTGCCGTGTCTGAAAGTCGACCAATAACCAATCACATGAATCTCCCGCCCCGGGCACACAAGCACGTGGTTTGATTGGCTAGAGCTTGTACTGGCATATGATCTGATTGGCTGTTTCAGTCCAAGCTTCAAAAGTTGAACATTGCTCAACTTTTGAAGCGAGCAACAGGAGAAGCGAAGCGACGGAACCACAATGCAGTTCGGCAAAGCGTAACGCCACCGACTCACCGCATTCAAAGTGAATGGGCACGCCGCCGTGTGGACGGGCCGTGACAGTGCCTTTACAGTGCAGATGTCCGGTTTTTAGACTGTGTGCTGAAATGTGCACAGACAACTGCAGCAGGTACTTCAGACAGCATGGGTTTGGTTGTTAGCATAAACATGCTAGCATGCCTCCTAGGCTAGCAACAGCATTCTTCTAACGTTTGTCAAACACTTAAAGGCCATGTAATGCATCTAACACAGGTGTTTTTTAACATGTAGTTTAGATATCACCAGAATAAAAATAAATAAAAATGTTTAAAGTTTCGTCATAATTAAATGACATATACGTTAAAAACCGATGTTGGTTCCGAAGTTTGCCGAGTACGCCCCCGATCCCTCCCGAACGAGCGGTGACGTCACACGTGGCAAACATTGCCATTTGATCAAATCAGTCCAAATGGCAAGCAACGCGATAACTTCAGACAGCGACAGTGACAGCGATCATTCAAGCTCAGATTCGGTGGGTTATCTGGATTCAGTTACAGAAGTAGAGAGTGAACCAGCTAGCCTTTCACTTCAAGGCATCTTGCCTTATAAGTACGAGCCTCCTGCCCAGCAATCGAACAACGAGGCAGAAACTTGTGAAAGAGAAGCGGATTCCGCAGCCGGCGAGACTCGAATCGGCAATACTGAATGGTAAATTCTGTTTTATTTAATTTGACCTGCACTAAATGTCGATCTTAATTTGTCATCTGTTCCTCACACGTCCGGCAGATATTGTTTTGTTTTTTAATGTTATGTACAATATTCAGGTGTACATGTCAATGCTGTGAAAGCATGCCCACTGCAGATGAATGTGTATGCTGCAGAGAGATCTGGCAGGTGATGGAACAAATAGACAGTTTGCAACCTACTGACCAGATAGCAGAGTCCTGCATCGGGTCGGGTATCCGCGGGTACCCGACGGGTGACCCGCAAAAAAGGTGATTTGCGGGTGGTATTTTTTCAAACGCTTTTTTCCGGGTTCGCTTCTGGGTAAAACAAAGATGATGCGGGTCCGGTTGCGGGTGTTGCATAATAAATATATTTAAACAATAATAATTTAGTTTAATGTTTAAATCCTCAGACCTCTCCTCCGCGGTACCGAGCATAGGCTAATCATAACCTCTGCAGTGCATCTATCTGCTGCTGAGCGCACCACATTCTGAATGGCTGAGGTGAAGCTCTCTATAGCGGAGAATACAGCATTTTCAATAATTCTTCCTCAAGAGCGAAATCCAACGTCTGGGAGGCTTTTGGTGTCATCCTAGATGGAGAAAATAAACAACATCCCAGGCTTTTTGAGCCAAATATGCAACTGCGTGTGTTAATAATTGCACGTTGTCACTGCTTATATATATGCGGGTTCGGGTCGGGTTGCGGATCATGTGCCGGCGGGTCGGGTCGGGTTGCGGAACTAATTGGCAATATGTGCGGGTAGCGGGGCGGGTTCGGTACTGCACGTCACGGGTGCGGGGCGGGAGCGGGTCTTGAAAATCAGACCCGTGCTCTGCCAGATAGAAGACACCGACGAGAAACCAAGGTGCATTATTAGCCACCCAGGCTTTAGAGAAGGCTGTCTCAGTGTTTGGACACTGAAAATAGCGTATCTTCAATACAAACAACAATACAGAGCAGTTGATGGCCCACTACACCAGTAAGTAAATATTGATTGACCCAACTGCCTATTGCAGCTTTGCTTTCATATAATACTTTTAGTCGCTACAGATATGGTACACTTTTAAAGATACCATTAAACTCTTTCAAGCAGTCAAAAACAGCTTGGCTTTTATTTTTTCTGTGTATGCAAGTTCAATGTATGCTTGGGAAAAGAAACAACTACACATGTGAGGAAATATATAAGAGGTCTATGATTCTGTCAAGCAGTCATGTATAACCTCATATTTATTTTGTACAAGTAAAATACAAATATCATGTTATAAGCCAATTTGTAACCATTGCTACATAATAGTACTACATAACATTTTATTTTTCTCCAAATATATTTATAATCTGTAGCCTATACTTTTTTTTCATTAGGAAGTATCGATATACAGCTTATCGACAGTTTGTACGTTGGTGCTGGGGTGTACTCGGCCCAAAAATCAGAGTCCCGCTGCCTGCATGTGCTGTAACCGAGATACGGAAGACTTACCCTGAACCGGGAGGCCGCTATCAGGGATTTCAATGGCCAAATCTGTAATTTGACATAAGTCATGCAGCTGAACTGGTTAAAATGGTTTCGCATGATGTAAATAATTTACAAAGTACATCATTTACAATATTATTTTTCCAAAGAAACATGTAAATATAACAACATTTTCCAAATCGCAAATTTGTAAGATTGTATTAATTTACTGTTTGATAAATAAAAAAGGGTTCTTTTGTTAATTTTTCACTTGTAACATTTTATCTTTATTGCAGTGTACATTAGTCTATTTTGGTATATGTGCGAGCCCACAAATAATTAAAAGTGGTAAAAATAATAAAGATATTCAGACGTAATTCATTTTTGGCCTTACTTATTTCACTTCAACTTTTATATATTTCAGTCACTAGGCAAGTTCACTGTACTCTGGTGACATTTAGCTCAAGCTGGCATAACACCTGTAGTAACTTAATTCTGACCCGAGTTTTGTGCACAATCTTCCAGCACCCATGATCAATGTTTATAGCAATCAGGAAACATTCACAGCTCACAACTACACATCGCTTCCCCATCATGAATTGTTAGATAAAAAAAGTTTAGCGAGGTCCGGTTACACATATGTTGAGCGAAAATAGCGGAAGGATACAAAACAAACAATCCAGACGAGGCTGGTGTTTGCCACGTGTGACGTCACACAGCTGGGTTAATGGCTGGCAAGCTTTTCGCTACCGGAGCGGAATAACACGGGAAAGTGGCACACATTTCATGTTATTTGGGGGGTATTTATGGAAAGAATCATTGATGTTGATATGTCAAATGAAACAGTGGAAAGTGATGAAGCGATTTATTAACACAGAATAACATTTATTTTGGACATTACATGGACTTTAACCAATGTCATTAACCTTGCACTCACTGCTGGTGGAATTCAATTGGCTAGCAATAGATACGTTTTGTCTTGAAATGAATTTGCTGTGAAATTTGGTCTGACTGCGCAGCATAAGTACGGGACTGCTTCATTGCCAGTATGGAGAAGAACACTGATTTTAGCCACCAATATTAATTTAAACGTATAAATGACAATACAATTTCATTTAGCTGATGCTTTTATCCAAAGTGACTTAAAATAAGTCCATTCAACCATGAAGATGTAAACTCAAGAAGAGCAAGAATCCTGCAAGTACATCATCTTTCATTGCATTTTACATTTTATCCAAAGCGACTTACATACTCAATACTGTGGACAATCCCCACAGGAGCAATTTGGCGTGAAGTGTCTTGCCCAGGGACACAACGACATGCTGACTGCAGTGGGGTTTGAACCTGTGATCCCCTTATCCCAACACGAAGGCTCTATCCACTGCGCCACACGCCTCCCTATAAGCTAGACCACTGTAAGTGCTACTGGATTGGCTTCAAATAAGCCACATTTCTAAGTTGTGCAAAGGGGGAATTACATTAGTATTATTGCTTTTTGGCCAAGGCGCAGTGGAAAGGCATGTAGGTCTTCAAATGTATTGATGTTAATGTGGACAGGATGCATTGTGAGTATTGTTAAGCTACATCAAGTCCTTTCTCTTTTACTGAAACCTTCCATTTCTTTTGCAAAGTCAGAATTCTATTTTATCCACGCTATCTTTATATTTTACTTTATTGTCCACAATTAACTTGAAAACTGAGAGTACAGTTAAAAATGTTGGTGTGTTGTTAGTGGAGGTTAAAGTATCCCTTAGCCTTAAGTAGCAATGAGGAGCAGGTTAAAGCAAACTGATACGCAATTCTTACCCAGATTTATATTTTCAGATTTTGTCTAGAGCTACAAAAGCCTGTGTTTAAGTTTATTCAGATATAATTTACTCCATACTGCTAAACAGACTTTAAATAAATTGTGTTAACCCCTTTAAGTTTATCTGTCCAACGAGAATGTCTCACAGTAAAATCGTCATTTTGTTGACAAAGTTAAAAGTAAAATATCTAGGTACTGTAATGCTCAATAAGCATACGTACCTAAAATTGATCATAACAGGTTTAATGAGGCAACATATTTAGAATAAAACATCAAGACAAATGGTATAACAGGTTCTTTATGAGGGAACAATCATATGAATGTGATAAAGGGGAGTCTTTTAATTAACGAAAACAAATGTGTACAAGGGACAAAGACGCACATGTGACACGAGCCTGGCTGACAGCGAAGCATGTGTTTTGTGTACAGTATCTGACCTCACAAGAACAAACACAGTGGAGTGCATCCATGCCTGACACCAGCTGTCTGCAGGTCCTCCCCCGCCCAGCTGCACCTCTCCTTTACCGCATTCTCTCTTTTGTTGCTTCTAATGATCGCCACAATGTTTTGTACTCTTCCACTTATGGTTTTCCAGCTACGAGTGAGTTAAGTGAGGGAGAAAATTAGCAAATGCACATAATTGTTTGCCATGTTCAGACATATATGGGCCTCCGCAATCGTAACCCCCCCGAGGGCTTTACTAATTTGCATGAAACAGAAAGAATATATCTGTGTTTGTACACCACCCCATTAAGGCTCTTTCTGGGAACTGTTTTTATTTTTTGCTGCATTTAAGACTGTGAAATGTTAAGTGAGTGTTAAAAAAATTGTGGGGCGGGGGGTTCTAATCTTTTGAATGGGTTAAACTGCCAACACACATTCCACTGTAGACAGCCAAACAATATTACTTTTCATATTGAAGATGCTCATTATGGGCAATTATTATCTGTTTTTCTCAATGCAGCTAATGTGGCTTGTGTTCACTTCATACATAATTGTTAATGCATCAATACATGGAACAAATGCATGAGGTAGGGCTAAAAGCATTCTTAAGAGTAGTAATTAGAGAGGCATCACCAAATGAGTTAGTCAGTTTGAACCACAAGGCCTCCACTTATATAATAAAGACATGCTGTATGCTAACTGCTCACAAGACATCAACTTAAATGTAATTTAAAATGACATAATTATTAGCATATTATTGCTGTTTCCTTATCTCAGAGTAATCAAAGTTACCACACTAGGAAATTCTTGGAATACAAACAGATCTATTCTCACAGTTGTACGAAATCTTGATTAAAGGAGGTTGTGGTCACAAACAGGTTCGCCGCAAGGGATTTTGGGCCCCATGAAAAGATATCACATTGGTTACTTTTTTTCTTAATGTTCTAAAATAGTTTGGGCCCCTGTCAGTCACAGGCCCTTAGAACCGTCCTAACTTTTCACCCCCTGGTCACAAATGTGTTTACACAGTCATGCTACAGGTATTTATCTGATTAATGGGAACACAGACCTGCTCCCCCAGGTAAGGCAAATTGTTGAAACTCGTTTTTTTGTTAAAGTGACGGTTCATTTACGGGAAGAGTTTTTTTATGATGAATGTGGTTGTTATGATTAGGTTACGGCCTTTCACCCTAAGAATGAATGTAAGATAAAAAAAGTGTGTCTGTGCACGTGCGTGTGTTTGTTAGAGTGAAAGAGCGCCCAGAGGAGGGCACCACTGTACCAGACAATGTTTTACCCTCAGCACATTGTTGACAGCTTGTCTTTTGATAGGCAGACATGTCATTACACTATGACCTACACAACTAAGACTACTAACACAATCTAAGCTTGGAAGCTGCTGTCGGAAAAAGGGAAGCATTTGTCATATTTGTACTTACTTACTTCTTTTTTGTATTTGCATTTTGTGCCCTTTTTTCTTTCATTTTTTATTTGCTATAATGGTTTTTTAAATAGTTGTATTATAGTATTTATGTTTGCTCCTTATTTACCATTATGCATGCCCATTTACTGTACACCAATGTTAAGTCCTCACATGTGTTACTTGGCAATAAACCGGATTCTAATGCTAATTCAGATATTTAGGGAGGAAGTTCACGCAGAATTAAACCACACTTAGATTTAGTTTGGTTAGACCGTCATACAGTATTGGCTACTGTTTCTCTACAACACGAAAATAAGGTATAGCATAACTGACTGAAGTGGTATTTGTAATGGTTCCACACAAAAAAATTTATGGTGTTATGGTATATTGCTTTTTAGCATAAGGGAAGACAACTTGTATTTAATGTAGTTCCAGTAGATAAATCTTCATGTGTAAGACCCTGTATTTTCAAATAAATGTACTGGCTTCAATCTCTTTTTGCCCTTGAAATGTTTTTTTTTAAAAAGCCCACAAGATTAAATCAAATCATGGTATGATATCCGCTTTACAAGTTTGCGGAGACCTCCGCCAAGGCTGTTTCATAAGTGAAAAATAATGTGTGTATCCACCCTGTGATTTAGATCCTCCCTGATTTTTTATAGGTTCTTCGTTGGCCCCAGATAAACCCTTCCACCAAGGTTCATGGAAATCCGCCAATAACTTTTTAAGTCAAAAACAGAACCTGAGGTAATAATGAATCCTGAATTGTCATTTAAACATAGTTTCAAGGTTGAACTCTGACCTTTAGTTCTTTCAGGGTTTGGGGGTATTCTAGTTGATTGATCTTCATCCTGGTTTTGAGCTCATTCAGTTGTTGTTTCCTGGCCGACTCCAGCCAAATCCAAGGGTCTAGGGAAGGTCTTTTGGCGAGTGGATTCTCTGTCCCATGTACCTCTGCAACTAAACAAACAAAAACCTTCTCAGACATACAGTTAATCTGAAGCATCTGTGCATAAAGTCTGCCAAGGCCTTCTTTAAAACAGACTTCACATTTTACTCAAAAGCTAATTCAACCTTTTGGTTTACTTTCTGGTAATAATCCCAGGGTAACATTCAATACTTTGGAGGTTCCCAGAAACACTTATACTGATTCAGCGCTTTGAGCATGAAAGTGTCTTGTCTTTTAGGTATGTGGTTAATGGACAGATGTTAGAAACACACAATCTCTGCTGCTTTCTAAAATACTCACATTATTTACATATATCCATTCTTTAATCACAAGCTGTTATTTAAAGCTTTCTAATAACAGGCCCCTCTACAAGTCATCTTAATCCTGGAATTAAAAGACAAAGTCATTCTGTGTCTCGAAGGCATCCTGTGTCCTTAGTGCCTCATGTTACTAATTCTATACTGGACAGTCAGGCATTGCAATGGCTATAATTATTATGGCGGCAGTGTGAACAGGCCCGCTAAGACCTTTGAAATAGTACAGTGTTACATCCAGCCCATTTAGGCTTGTAACATGGGGTCTTTTATACAGTTTGCACAGGTCTCTCAGCAGTCGGGGTCACTCTGAGTGCGTTTCCTGATGTTGTTATACCAAAAGTATGTTCGTCATTTGTTGGAGATGGGAGAGACAAAACACAAACAACAAGCTAACAAGGTAATTCAGAACAGACACAAAGTAAGAAAGCAAATTAATACTGAATGCAAGTCCAAAAAATGATACCATAGATGGTAAAACACAAAAACAAAGAGAGGTGAACAGTGTAAATCAGTCATCACAGACATAATGATGTGAGATTGTCGAACAGATTTTAACAAGAAAGCGGCGGCTGAATTAAAGAGCCGGGCTCGTCTGCTAGTCATTGGTGGTGAGTCCAAACCTGTGAGGAAGCCTTTCTGATTAAGGCTTTACTTGCTGACTAAGGACTTTTTCAGGAGCCTAATCTACCTGCCAGAGGCTGTGTGTGTGTCTGTGTGTGTGTGTGTGTGTGTGTGTGTGTGTGTGTGTGTGTGTGTGTGTGTGTGTGTGTGTGTGTGTGTGTGTGTGTGTGTGTGTGTGTGTGTGTGTGTGTGTGTGTGTGTGTGTGTGTGTGTGTGTGTGTGTGTGTGTGTGTGTGTGTCTGCAATTAGCACTATAATCCAGGAGCAGAACTCTGGGATTGTAAATCATGGCAGAATGGAAAACTGCTTCAGCGCTCCTCCTCACACATGTTGATACCTCCTGCAATGTTTCTGTGCGTGTTCACACGCGTCTGTGCAGTGTGCACACTCTGCCAGCTGTGAACGTGAGTGAGGCTTCTACATTGCAACACACTTTTCTCTTGATATGATATTAATACATATATTTTTAGAAAAACGGGAGCTTTAGGAACCATTGGTTGACAGTAACAAAACACATTTACTTACTGAACTTAAAAAGGCCCATAATGCTGTTTTGAGGTTTTCCCTTTCCTGTAGTGTGTTTTGTGAATGGTCTACAAAGGCAAAAATCCCAAATGTCCTTCCAGAGGGAGCTTCTCTCCGCGACACTCCCCCCCTGCTTATAAGGCCTCCATTGGACTTCTTTGTTTGCATAATGACATCCCCATGTAACACTCGCGCTTCTATTAGCCAACGGTTAAACACATTGTACATGATAAACTAAGGGGCGGGACGGTGGCCAGCTACCCAATGAGAGCAGAAGGGGCTCTGGTTTCAGACAGAGGCTTAAAAGGTCAACCTTTTTGAACATTAAAGCATGTAAACGTATTACAGTATTGGCACATAATACAAATATGAAACATCAAAATGAGCATAAAAGAGCTCCTTTAAGATTTTTTTCTTAGATGTCCTTATTTTAAGTTTATATATTATTTTTGTGAAAAGTACTTTTTTTTACTCAACTACCTCCGGTAACAATCTTTTACTTTTGAATTAAATTGGAAATAAGGATTTGAAGTCAGTGGATGATTTTTCTTATTTGTTGTGTTTGTCACAGGAGAAAAATCAATCATAGTAAATTGTACCTCCTAGGCCTGTCAAGTTCAAAGTGCTTGTTCCTTTTTTTTAACTACTCTTTCAACTTGGCGGTGGTAATGATGGCTACTGCAGATAAAGAAGATGATCCCTAACCACCACAGCATAATCTGAAGTCTACGTTTGAGATTTCCCAGGCTTTTCAGTCATTTGGTCTGTAAATGCATAAAGTAAGAATACATATATATATATACATTCACAGTTGTAAAACTTTTGACTTTTTAACACTTACTCTCACAATCCTAGTTTTTTCGTTTCTGATTGTCTGTTTTATTTTTGAAATGTCTGTATCGGTCTGTTTTTGAATTCCTGTGTTTTCCTGCCTCTTTGATGGTCTGTCCTGGCCTATTTCGTTGCAACTGTTCCCCATCATCACCTGGCCTCCTGTACACCTGCACTTCATCCCCTCATTAGTTTCAGCTTGTGTTCAAGCCTTGGTTTTCTGTTAGTCTTTGTTGGATCCTTGTGTGTCCTGCAATGTAGTTTAGTTTGTTATTTTGCCTTTCTGGACCAAGCCTTTGAATGAATAGTGTTTCTGCTTCCTGCATTTGGATCCACCCTGCTACCCGTACAACAGTATATCTTTATAAGCAAGTACTCTAATTGAATGAAAAAAAGTTCACTTGTACTGGAGTGATATTTGAACAAAAGTACCTATAAATAACCTTTAACACTAGAACCTCCAACGGGTAAATTTTACCCGCAGCTGTTTTTTTATTATATGTAACTTTTTTTCCATAACATATTAAAGTCTCCCAGTCCGTGACTTTCCCTGAAAGTGTGTTGTATAGCACCCTCTGTTGTTAAAAATTGTCAATAGGAAGTCAGATTGAAAAAATTGCCAAATAAATTGCCATTTATACCCATATCCGCCAGCGGGTAATATTTACCTCATAGAAAATGCAGCGTGAACATGACGTGTTGCTATAGCAACGCCTTTTGTCTACTGCGGTTCCTTATAGATAGAGAGAGATAGATAGATATATTGATAGATAGATAGAGAGAGAGAGAGAGAGAGAGAGAGAGAGAGAGAGAGAGAGAGAGAGAGAGAGATAGATATATAGTTATAGATAGTGTAACATCTTGGAGAATACGATCTTGGATGACTGAGCTCACGTTGAGGACGTAATGCATATGTACAGGTTACGTGCCAGTCGAATAAAGATGGACACTCGGAATGAGAGAAGTAATCCGCGTCATCTGTTTGTGTAGACAATTATATGTCCATAGAACAGAACATTACAGATGGATCGATAGATAGTTAGCCTATAGATAGATAGAGAGAGATTGAGAGATTTGTACCTAAACAAAACACAAGTCTAACACCAAGCCTTTAAATCAGCACTTGTAGCAATATTTTATACTTCATGCTATCTGCAAAAACTATATCATATGAAAAGCTGAGAATCCACAGATTATATTGGTATAAATGTCATCCCTGTGCGATCAAAAATCACTGTTCTGTATGATAAATAAAAGAACATTGTACCTTGCAAATCAATAGCGGGTACATTTTACCCGTTGGCGGTTTTAGGTTTACAGCGACCTCTGGCGGTTCTAGTGTTAAATAAAGGAATTGTGTAAATAGAAACTATGACCTGGTGGCAAGAATACCTGATTTATCCTCCGGGACACTTGAATATATGTACACATTTTAGGGAATTTCAACCAATAGTTGTCTGAAAATGTCAATACAACCAGACACGTCTGCCTCATGGTAATCTAACAGTAAAAAACAAACAAACAAACAAAAAGGGGAAAAAACATTGACAGGGTTTATCCTCTGAGGAACAAGAATGTTTTTTGCCAAATTCAATGAAATCCATCCAAAATCGTAGAACATATCTCACTGCTTTGAGTTTGAAATTACCCGTAGATTAAATTAACCTTTTATGTTTTTATGTCAGTCAAGCTACATAGGGAACACTTTGCAATCTGATTATCAAAAACTGTGTGGCCACAAACAAGACCTTAACTTATAAAGAAGTTTAATTATATTCACTGCAGTAACAGCCAACAGTCATAAATTCAAACCTCCAGCTAGTTCACAAACAGTGGAATAAGCTCCCACATGTAGTGAGAGCTTCTGCAGAACACATTATACATATTCAATGGAGTATGATTTACGGTTTTAATTTAAGTCTGTTGCTCTCAAAATAAAATCTATCAAGTAAAAAGTGATATGTCTTTCTTTTCCCCTGGTAGTTGTTAGTACACCACACTGACACTTATGTTTCAAGAGGCTACACTGGAACAAGACTGTTAAAAAATAGGTGCAACTATACAGAAAAAGTTTTAAAATCCCAACTTTTTTCTATAGTTTGATACATAGGAACTCATGACAGCATGTTTCAAGGAAAGAAAAAACTAAAACACGTCTTTAGCCAACAGCTGTCATGTAAACACTGTGTTGTTGATTCTGTCTTCAGTGCCATAGAAACTACCTGTCTCGAGCTGTTGGCTTTGGGTGTTGCCTTTAAGCAATGCTTTCACAGTTCCCTCATAACACAGAATGAGTAATGTATTTCCAGAGTTGCTTAGCATTAATGTATCTGTGTATTTTGTTAATGTATACAGTGAAGCTATGCCTCAAAAACTTAACGGTGCTTCCACAAGCCAAAAAAGTGGCCTTACAGTATTTCAAACTATTGTCAGTGCAAATGGATCCTCTCAAGGCTCGACCACTTCAAACACTTAACGTCTGGCCAACAGACAAAAAGCAATTGAATAATGAAGGTTTGCCTAGCCAGAGATCCCCTTCAAACCTTTTACGGTTAGTTAGTTCTTTCAACTCTTGATGTTGCTATGCGTACATGTGGCCATATGTGTGTCATCCAAACCAAATCAAGCTGCCTTTGTAGTTTTAAGGGGAAACTGTTACCAATTGTTGCTTACTACAGTGTTTGTTAGACCTTAAAGACAATAGGTGCACTATAAGGTCAATGTGGTTTTCTCTTACAAATGTATGCCTTTAACCATCAACATCAGTGTGCAACCTATACCACAGATCTAAGGCGGGCTTACTTTAGGCAACCAATTTACTTTCTTGTGTTGCGAGAGAGCAAAATCTGCTGTGACGGCAGTGAAAATCCTGTTTCTCAACACATTTCGATGGAATATCAAACTTGTTGTAAACATACTTGCCAACCTTGAGACCTCAGAAGTCGGGAACATTTCAAAACCACCGCGGGGGTGGGGGGGAGGGTTGTGTTAGAAATTAAAATCAATGTTTTGATGGTATAATGTAGCTTAAACATACCGTCAGTTCAAACGCTCTTTTATACTGAAAAACCAGAAATTCTTGTGCACAAGCAGTTAAGCTTTTATTCTGAAAATCCTTCATCTACGGTTAGCATGTAGCATGTGGCTAATATACGATTTCCTAAAGAGGTGAACTGAGGAGCGAAATGACTTGGTGTGGTGAAAACCGAAACCTACTGATTTAACACTACAACGATAGATGTCGAGATACTACCATGTTGAATATTAAATGAAAGTACAGTTTATTTGAATACATTATTGTTTACAGACGAGAGTAGCATGTGACAACATCCGGAATGACCGGCAACCAAACGAGCCGAGAAGTATTGTTTAGAGCAGTGGTCCCCAACCCCCGGGCCCCGGACCGGTACCGGTCCGTGGGTCGTTAAGTACCGGGCCGCACAGAAAGAATAAATAACTTTCATTATTTCCGTTTTATTTATTATTCGAGTCTGAACAATCTTTTATTTTGAAAAATTCTCCGAATTCTCCCCGTTACATCCGTCTATGACTCACGTGACCCACTCTTGACACCGCTTGACCTATGCGATTGACACATGTCAATATTGTGGTCACGTGATACATTAACGGTTAGCGCTAATATTAAATATTAACGGTCGCGCTAACTCACAAGCTAGAAACTCACAAGCTAGAAAGATGAGTAAAAAACAGACGTCTTTGGAAAGTTTCTTTGCAAAGGGGAAAAGGGCCAGTGAGGAGACAGAAGAAGAGCCTATACCCACCAAGAAAAAGAAAGCTGCATTTAAGAGACAGTACCAGGAGACCTACTTAAAATATGGATTTATCGCTACAGGTGATTCCCACGCACCAAGCCCGCTGTGCATAATATGTGGTGACCGGCTCTCCAATGAGGCAATGAAGCCTTCAAAACTGCTTCGCCACTTAGAGACTAAGCACCCTGCTTTAAAAAACAAGCCTTTGGAGTACTTTGAAAGAAAAAAGCAGGAACAAGAAGGACAGAAGCAATTACTGAGGGCCTCTGCAACAACAAATGCAAGTGCACTGAGAGCATCCTACTTGGTGGCTAACCGAATAGCTAAGGCTAAAAAACCATTCACGATTGGTGAAGAATTGATTCTTCCGGCTACTAAAGACATTTGCGGTGAACTTTTGGGGGAGGCTGCGGTTAAAAAGATAGCACAGGTCCCTCTGTCAGCTAGCACCGTCACGCGGCGCATCGAGGAAATAGCAGAGGACATTGAGACACAGTTGTTGGAGAGGATTAATACATCACCGTGGTACGCACTGCAGGTTGACGAGTCAACAGATGTGGACAACAGGGCAATAGCCTACTGCTTGTTTATGTGCGATACCTTTATCAGGAGGATGTGCATGAGGATGTGTTGTGTGCACTATCGTTGACAACCAAAACCACAGCCGCAGAACTATTTAAGACGCTGGATAATTACGTATCAGGAAAACTTAAATGGTCTTTTTGTGTCGGCATATGCACAGACGGAGCTGCTGCCATGACCGGACGGCTGTCTGGTTTAACTACTCGGATTAAGGAGGTTGCACCTGAATGTGAATCTACACATTGTGTCATACACAGAGAGATGCTGGCGAGCCGAAAAATGCCACCGGAACTTCACAGCGTATTGAATGATGTTGTTAAAGTTATCAACCACATCAAAGCACACGCACTTAACTCACGCCTATTCGAGCAACTTTGTGAGGAGATGAACGCGGAGCACAGACGCCTTCTGTTATACACAGAAATAAGATGGTTATCCCGAGGGAGATCGCTGGCCAGAGTGTATGAATTACGAGAGCCGCTGCAAAGATTTCTCTTAGAAAAAAAGTCACCGCTGGCAGCACATTTCAGTGATGAGGAGTGGGTCGCAAAACTGGCTTACTTGTGCGACATATTTAGCCAGCTCAATGAACTCAATCTGTCTCTTCAGGGGAAAATGACAACAGTCTTCAAGTTGGCAGATAAAGTAGCTGCATTTAAAGCCATTTAAAAACTGGATTTGTGGAGACGACGTGTGAACAGAGGCATATTTGACATGTTTCAAACATTGGCGGGGATTTTGGAGGAGACTCAGCCGGAGCAGTCATTCTCCCAGCTGGTGCACGATCACCTGTCTTCGCTTTCAAAAGAGTTCGAGCGCTACTTCCCAACCGCAAAAGACACACGAACTGAAAAGGAATGGATCCGCGACCCATTTGTCAACAAACCGGGCGAATCCAGCATGTCCGCGCAAGAAGAAGATCAGCTGCTGGAGATCGCAAATGACGGCGGCCTGAAAAGGATGTTCGAGACATCAACTCTGCCGGTATTCTGGATAAAAGTCATGGCAGAATACCCCGAGATTGCCACAGCAGCTCTGAAAACCCTGTTGCCATTTCCGACATCATATCTGTGTGAAGCGGGGTTTTCTGCAGTCACAGCAACCAAAACAAAATCACGAAATAGACTGGACATAAGCAACACACTCCGGGTGTCTTTGTCTCCCATCACCCCGAGATGGGACCGTCTCATTGCAGAGAAACAAGCTCAGGGCTCTCATTAATTTAGCGTTATGGTGAGTTGTATTTTTCATGAACTTCATATGTTTTATGTTGTATTTTGAAGGTATGTTTAAGTGTTACCAAAGCGACCAGAGAGCGCGAGGCAGAGAGGTTGTTATTGTTATTATTATGTTATTATTATTGTTGTTGGTGGATGTCAGGAGGACGCAAAAAAAAAAAAAATGTCAGGAGGACGCTGCTAATAAAGTTACATACAAGTACACAGTGGATTCAGGCTTTTTATTATTATATTTACAAAATACCATGGTCTTGTCATTTTATTTTGTTGTATTTATCCGCCACACCTTAAAGGCCGGTCCGTGAAAATTTGTCTGACATTAAGCCGGTCCGTGGCGCAAAAAAGGTTGGGGACCGCTGGTTTAGAGTATTGATTACAGCGTTTAGAATGTGTTAAATGAAAAGTGATGAAAGAGAATATGAGGAGAAACGGCGTGTTAAGCATATATTGAATGTGAAAAGAACCTATCCTCTGTTTAAATGCAATAACGGACATTGGAGACGAGGTGAGTCGGCTGGCGGGGAGGAGCCAGCAGAGGATATATATAGCAGCGCCGGAGGAGAGATCCGCTGTCTTCTTCTTGCTCAGGAGAACCGGATCACAGCTGTTTGTCTGACGGAACAATATTCTGTCTGTAACACTACCGCGCCTTTTTTAATTAAAGTATCCCATTTGAATCTTTTCAGAGACTCCATTTAGTCTCATTTTAAAGCTTCTCTCCTGGACGCGAGAATAAAGAACATATTTAACAATTGGCGAGCTAGCCCAGGATCTCGCAAAACCGGGAGAGACTACAGCAGGCTGCTTGCTGGACCCGCTGGCATCCGTTCAGCACACAGAGAGCTCAAATCAACTAGGTATGGAGAAACCTGTTATATCGAATTCTTCAATAGTTAATGTAGGACAATGTTAGTTCTGTGTGTTTGACGGCGGCCAGCGGATCCTGAAAATAGCTGTGCAATTTAAGTTAAAACAAGCCTAAATTGATAAATATTGGTAGCATTACCACGTGGCGTTGCTTTGTTACAGGCAGGGTGAGTTCAATTTCTTTTTTTCTATTTAACCCTGCATGCTATTCGTTTGTCTGTTAGTACATGTCGGCTAGAGGCCAATCACTATATGTGTCTTTTGTGGCGTTTTACGTTTTACGTGAATGGTTTTAGGCCATTAAGCAGTCGGGACTGCTTGAGGCAAAGACACAGCCAAAGTTTGAAGCTAAGGTTATTGGAGTGAGTGTTTTGTGTAACAACAGCGTGAGGCTGTTTTAAAAAAGTCCTATTTCAAGGGAAAGGCCTGAGTAGTTTGAAGCTCTCAGTGGTTACACCATTCTGTTTTTCAAGACATTGCGTTGTGGATTACGGCAGGAAGTGCGACATTCGTGCGTTAGATAGACGATATTCTTCTAATTGTGTTTGCTTAGCGTCCTATTTGTCCCATAAATAGCGTGTTTAAACAGAAGAAATGACCATACTGGCTCTTAAAGTCAAAACATTTACGTACATGGGTAGAGGGCTATGACGTAAGGGTATGAGGCCCATTTATCATTGTAAACTAAATGGAAATGTTATTTTAAACTACAGTGTTGTGTGTTGAATTTACTAGACAAAATATCACCTCACCAATTTCAACTCCAGGTGTTTTCTCAAATCCCTTTGTTCTTCAGGTCAAAGGTTGGAAAACCAGTTGCCATTTTGTCTTGACCTCATGTTCACGGTGAGCCACACGGCAGTCACCATTTCATGAAATGCTAATTGAAGTACTCTGTTTGCTTTAACACACTGAGGCTAGGCATTCCATCTTCTAAAGAACATCATACTTCTTGTTAGAGTTAGAACTATTGGAAGTACTTTCTGCTGGTAAATGTGTATTGGCGGTTTTGTGAATATTCTTCTTTGCAAATGTGTTTTGGCGGTTATGTGCTGTGTTGTTTAACCATAGTGTAAATTCCTATTTTAAAGATATTTTTGAGGAAACTAAGTTTCTCCTTTGTTAAAAACGAGTCAGTTTTGAAACAGCTATTCCCTAGTGGATTAAGCTGGAATTTAAAATAGCGCACTCTGGTGGTAGTACAGAATTATTACCCAAATAGCGGAAACACCATAACATTGTGAATATTCTTCTTTGCAAATGTGTTTTGGCGGTTATGTGTTGTGTTGTTTAACCATAGTGTAAATTCCTATTTTAAAGATATTTTTGAGGAAACTAAGTTTCTCCTTTGTTAAAAACGAGTCAGTTTTGAAACAGCTATTCCCTAGTGGATTAAGCTGGAATTTAAAATAGCGCACTCTGGTGGTAGTACAGAATTATTACCCAAATAGCGGAAACACCATAACATTGTGATTTTGAACCAAATTCATATTTCAAAGTCAAAACCATACACGGTACAACTTTATTTTAACATTTCATATTTTAATTTTGCATATTTTTTATATATTAATTAACTTTATTAATATTTTACCTTAAACTTAAAAAAAAAAAAAAAAAAAAAATCTATAAAAATAATAAAACTTTGAGCAAAAGAAAATAAAAAAAAAATAAAGTTCGGACGAACAGCAACGAAGGTGCTAGTCAGAAGATTAGTGCTTCATCTTTGATAAGTTCATAAATAATTAGAGAACATGTCACCAAAACAAACTAAGTTGAGACTAGACGCAGGGCCAGGCTCAACTGCAGATATCAAGGAAAGGGTAAAAATCAGATCCGATGCTTTAACAGTTTCAAGTAAAAGACAGAGGACATGGAACCAAATGGAGAAACTGTTAGAACAGTGGCAAACGAGAGGATTGATTCCAGCAGATGATCAACCTGGACCAACGGAAAAAGCTGTAGTTGAACATGAGAATGCTGAATATCTACAACAGGAAAACGCATGGATCAAAGCCGGACAACCCTCTTGGTATGGACCTGTAAACATTGCTATGAACAGAGCTGAAAAAAGAAAAGCTATGGTTGCAAGTCTGGTATTCCATCTGGAAGATGCCAGCCAAGGATTGACAAACAGCTTACATGTGGAAGAACTCGGCAGAATAATGAAAAAGGAACTCAACAGAGGAATGGAAGAGAGACGAAAGGCAGTTGAAGCCCATAATGACATTGTTGCAGATAGACAACAGAGAGAACAAGAAGAACGAAGAACCGGTGCATATACCTCCATGCCATTGATAGCGGCTGGAAGAGGAGGATTTCGATACAGATCATGGACTCACAGGGACATGGAAGCATTAGTGTCAAAGCTACCTCCAATCACGAAAGGAGGTCAGAAGTGGGTGAATGATCTGAAGAGATACACAGCCCAGGACCACCTGTGCTTGGGAGACATGAGGGCCCTGCTCGGACGGATTGAAAGACGACTTGAAGTGAGAGCAATAGATTCCGAGGCCAATTGCACAAATGACCCAGATGACACTCCATTCAACTACATCAGGTCGAATTATTGGGCTGCTATTCGTCACATCTACCCAACAACACGGAGTTTACATGCCCTCAACAGCCTGAGAAAAGAACCGGGGGAAGACATGTATGCCTTCCTGAAGAGATGTGAAGGAGTGTGGGAGGACTCCACTGGAGAACGAGTATTTGGAAATCCAGCTACATAGAGCCACATATGTCACCACAGGAGGGAGAGGTTGAATGTTATTTAAAAGATAGTGAGTAGAATATTGCATTTACACAGAGCATCCACAGATTAGAAGTAGTAGCAGACTATTTTTGTAATTATGAGAAGGAAAATACATTACGAGTGATGTTGTTCCCCCACACAGAAAACTATTGTGTCCACACAACTAGTGAGGTCAAGAAGACGGGCTTCCACCCAAAATATGCAAGGGGCGGCGATACACCTGACGTGAAGCTGTCCAGACCTGAAAACAGAAACTCGATTCTGCTGTGGTGAAGTCTGGCTACAAAGGGAGGTGTCCGATAGGGTCGCTTGTCTCAAACCAGTGAAGAAGTCAACAAGAACCCAGCTGAACTAGAGAGTGACTGTTAACGGGAGAACAGTGACGGAGCGACGGAGACTGGCCCAACATTTTCCAGCCAGTACATAGATGGACCCCGTCAGAAGACCGGGGCTGTGTTTAAAGGGGAACTTCATTTATTGTTAGCCAGAAGGGCAGTTTTTAATCAAACAATTATTTGATTTATGGAGTCAGATTACATTTTTCTCATAAACACAATTTTATAATCGGTCTGAAGTGTCTGTTTTAAGGCATGAGCCGCAGATTAAATAACATAACACTGATTGAGAGCTTGGATGAAGAAGTTGTAGGGTTTTTACAACAGTTTCAGGAATCAGTCTTTATTTATTTATTCTTGAGTAACTTTACTGATTTGTGGTGTTGTGCGTAAGGCAATATCTCATTTGAGTGAGGGGCACCAGCCCTTCATGCAGGTCACTCTCTGAGAGAATAGTTCATATTTTCCCTCCAGTTTGGAGAAATATTATTTTATCATATGTTAGTTCAGCAGTGTCAACCAATCCTCTAATCCTAGAGTTATCGAGACGCATTAGCGACACCAGAGGTATTGTTTTTCGCAGCAACGATGACGCATAATACCATTACAAAAGCCATTATTGAAACAAGTAAACTATTAGAAGTGCTAATTGCTGATTTTTTTTATAGCGAATATGCATTTATACCATCAGAAAACCATAAATCATACGATATTTTTGTACCCCTTGTGGGTACACGGAGAAGTTATGTTTATTTAATGCAACGTTATGAGTTTTACATGTCCTGTACAGAATAGGGTAATCATTGCAATATTAATTGAGCATTTTATGCTCAAAGGAGGGAGTGTCATGATTATACAGATATGTTGATTTCAGTGACGTTGTAGTTAATAAATAATAACATGTAGTCAACAAGAGGTATGCCGAAGCTCGGGCCTTCTCCAAGGAGGGAGTGGTCCAGTTTTAGATATTAGACAAATAGAAGTGGATGAATATGTCAGAACTCTGAGTAATATTATGCAAGTTTTGTCTACACAGCAGGCTAGGAAAACTACAGAGATACCAGACGAGACACCAGAAGAGACTCCTGTTCGGCCAGGTGATTGGGTGAGGGTGAAAGTTCACAAAAGACAGTGGGCTGATCCCCGGTGGACGGAAGCGTGAAAGGTTGTAACAAACTTCACACGCGCTCCGGTTTAAAGGTAAAGAAAAAGGAGCAAATTGACACCACCTCACACATTGTCACCCTTCACTGGCAACTTCCAGAACATTATTGGGAGTTAGGACTGATTTGGCAGAGCTGGAACAAAACAATAAATAGAAATAAGATAAAGATAGAAACAGCTCAAAAGACAAATTGTCTATAGATTTTTATAGATTGTACATTAATGTGAATACCTATTTTTTGTTTTACATCTGTAAAAAGAGTCCAATTTGTTATGTTATTTTTGTACTCATTATTTAAATTCTGTAACAGACACAACCAGGTTTAAAATAGAGATGATGAGAACAAAGCCAAACCAATTGTGGGGTCCCCTAGGGATAAGAGTCAGAATAGCATTGTTGATTGTGCTCATTACACTTGGCACCTTTCTGGTTGGAAGGGGAGTACAATATTATGTAAGACATGGATCCATTAGTTCACTCATAGAATGCCCACATCACTAACAAGACTCCAGCTGTGTTTCAGAGACTTTCACTTATCCCCAGAGCCAAAAGATCAGCTGAGCAACAAGAGGAGGAGTTAGAAATACTCGGTCCCAAACAAGAGGCGGTTATAATCAAGATGATTCACCCCCTTATATGCAGTTCTTGTATCAAATGATGAGATGGGTTTAAGTGATTGGGATATGTAAGTGATGGGGATTTACAGATTAGGGGAATCTCTAAATACACTGGATCCATGTTTTAGTCTGTACCAGAAACACCCCCTGTTAAGCTATGAACAACCGATCGGTGACCTGAGCACAATTATTGAAAATGATTACAGTTGACACAGGCTACTAACCCACAAGTACAGCTTTGTACGTACAAACTCTATGAACAAGATTCCCCAGCAGATAGTGGCGACATTGCAGATATGTCCAGTCACCAAAGTTACTACGGTTCTAAATAACAGTGAGATTTAAAGTGATGGAGAAAATATGGAGACGTTCTTTTATAGTGTGTGAAATATGTGGTGCTTGAAACATCTAGGTATTTAAATTTATAGAAGAAAATGGTTTCCTGAAAGAGTTAATTGGAATAAACATGTTACAGTGGGTGAAGGCAATGTTTAGGGATATGGTAAAATTATTAGTAGACATGAATTGTGTTTAGATGGCATTTAACAACTAAGATGGATAGTAAGATTAGGAAAATAGAGTGGAAAAGGTTGGATTTATTTTACCTCAGTGTGTTAGAATTTAACTATACGTAATGCCTCCCGAGATCTCTCTCTCTCTCTCTCTCTCCGCCTGTCAGAACGCTACGACCCCATCGTCCAAGCAGACAAAAGACCTCACCACGGAAGACTCCTCCTCCTCCATAGAACAGACAGAGAACCAGAGCTGAACCAACAACTCCAACGCTGCATCCAGAACTATCTCCACCTGAGGCACCAAGAACCAAAACCAGGTGACATAAAAAGGCACACTCTCATCGGTCCCCCACAGGACATGAAGTTCCAAGCTGAGCCACAAGATTTGGGCACAAGAGCAGAGTGTGGGACATGAGAGCGGAATACGCCCTCCATGCAACCAGTAGAGACTGTAAAGGAGGAGAAGAAAAGCAAAGCAGATGGGACACTGAAAAGAGTTACAGCGGAAGGATCCAAGAGCAGATGGACTGAGGAGAAGGTGGACGGAGGAGAGGAAAGAACGGAGGAGTTGGCATGGTCCGGCAGAATGTGAGGGGGTCGTGGCTTGACAACCAGAGGGGGAGAGAAGGAAAACGGGAGTGAGTGAGTTTACACATAAACACACTTATTCACCAACGAGAAATACGTAAAGAAAAAGATTTATCAGCCATGAATTAATAAATTGGTGAATTTATAAAGAAAAAAGAGGAAACTATTAAATAACCCTAAAAACACACTGAGGGTAGAACATATTATTCAATCTTTTCATCATATGAACAAATTATTCTTTAAGAGTTTTTTTATTCATGTGTGAATTTGGGGAAGATTGAACTTGTTACAGTATAGACCTACAGTTTAAAGGAATGGTTTTAGTAACCAATCTATAAAAGCAGACAAATCTTTATTTGTATGGAAAATGTTAAAGGTAGAGCTAGTACCAAGCCAAAGATGGTGTTCCAATCTAGAGTATTGATTTCTCCATTGTAGCATGGTTATTACCTCAGGAGGGAAGATTAAGGTGGAAATAACATTTTGTTTTTCGTCCAAGATGTAGAGTTTTAAAATGACACTGGGCAAAGAGCGAAAGCAAAGTTTAATTTAAAAAAAAAACTAATGTAGTTGGGAGTAATACATGCGGGGCCTTGGATCACTCATTGTGATGGTACATATTTGTTACAACAAACATCGTTTAGGGAGAAGGGGTCGCTCAACCCACCCTGCAGATGTTTTAAATCTTACTTGCAGCTTCAGAGGGAGCGCACGGCACCAGAGTATGAGTTTTAAAAGACAAGCGCCACCAGCTCCTAAAGGTCATCCATTCACCAGATGACCTGACTTTTAGAGATGTTATTTAAAGGAGAAACATATCTGCCATAGGTGTAAATTCCTGAATTAAACTACAAACCATTAATGAAATGACTTCTGTTTTTAAAATCCTTGTTAAAGGAGGGAGTAATTATCACATGCTCGGGCACCCAAGGTTCCACACACTGTAAAAGGGGTTAGCATAGTTATTTAAGTAGACCATAATTGAAAATAAATTAGTATAATGAGTTATTGATATTCCACCGGTTTTCACACCATTTCAGGGACTTTATCACTGCATTAGAACAGACCACCCAAAGGTACTGAGTAGGAACTTTTAAGTGATGAAACTCTACAACTGTTGTAACTGACCAAAATCTTCTCCCAGAAATGACTGTCTAGAATGCCGTACCCCAGAGTAGAACGCACAACGGCCCCTTCTAGAGAACATATTACTTTCATACCTTAAATGGTATGAAAGGAGGGAGGGTACATTTCTCAGGAGGAGACAGTTACAAATGCTAGCAGAACAAGACGACCCACCCCGTATACAGATGCGGATGACAATGATGAGTTAGTTTAAATGATATGGATGTTCGGAGATGAGATTGATCAATGAATGTCCAGCCGATGTGATTCTTTAAATGATGAAATCATGTGAAGAAGTGAGCAAAATTAAAATGGAGTGAATCCATTTCAATTTACTTCATACTATTCCAAGATAGTATATTTTTATTATTCCAATTAATTTTACACTATTCTAAGATAGTCCATTTTATTTGACTTTATTATTTTATACTATTCTAATATGGTAGATTTCATGTTGTATAAATCATTGCTATTCTAAAATGGTTTGTTTCTTTTCACTTTGTAAAAACAAGTGCCTTAACACTGAGCGTGGTATGAGAACGGTTTCTGTGAAAGGAGGGAGGAAGAAATGTTCTGATACCAAGCCATTGCTGCTATTTTGAAGAATGATATTGAATGTAAACACTAGAAGTTATGCACAAGGGAAAACTTTTATGTTTGAACACAGACAAGAATTTATTTTGTATTTTTGTAAAGCCGGCTGTGAAACCATTCCATTTGATTGTATGTTTGTTAATATGAGATATGTAATATGCAAAGTTCAGATGAAGAACTCATTGATTTCAGTATTATACACACCTTTTAGGTGTGTAAGGAGGGACTGTTAGAAATTAAAATCAATGTTTTGATGGTATAATGTAGCTTAAACATACCGTCAGTTCAAACGCTCTTTTATACTGAAAAACCAGAAATTCTTGTGCACAAGCAGTTAAGCTTTTATTCTGAAAATCCTTCATCTACGGTTAGCATGTAGCATGTGGCTAATATACGATTTCCTAAAGAGGTGAACTGAGGAGCGAAATGACTTGGTGTGGTGAAAACCGAAACCTACTGATTTAACACTACAACGATAGATGTCGAGATACTACCATGTTGAATATTAATTGAAAGTACAGTTTATTTGAATACATTATTGTTTACAGACGAGAGTAGCATGTGACAACATCCGGAATGACCGGCAACCAAACGAGCCGAGAAGTATTGTTTAGAGTATTGATTACAGCGTTTAGAATGTGTTAAATGAAAAGTGATGAAAGAGAATATGAGGAGAAACGGCGTGTTAAGCATATATTGAATGTGAAAAGAACCTATCCTCTGTTTAAATGCAATAACGGACATTGGAGACGAGGTGAGCCGGCTGGCGGGGAGGAGCCAGCAGAGGATATATATAGCAGCGCCGGAGGAGAGATCCGCTGTCTTCTTCTTGCTCAGGAGAACCGGATCACAGCTGTTTGTCTGACGGAACAATATTCTGTCTGTAACACTACCGCGCCTTTTTTAATTAAAGTATCCCATTTGAATCTTTTCAGAGACTCCATTTAGTCTCATTTTAAAGCTTCTCTCCTGGACGCGAGAATAAAGAACATATTTAACAGTTGCTAGTGGATCGCCGGAGCTGTTAGATTAACATTAACATGCTTATTGTAGTTTTAAGGGAAATGCCTTGCTGCCTGTAGCACCACCCTTGATGGAGCATATGTGTGGGCAGGAAAGGAATGAGCAGAGGGCCGAGTTGTCGATTCTTGTTCTGTTTTCTGTGACTATCTTCCTCACCCTCTCAGACTTTCAGTTGCGCACGCTACTAAAGAGACGCGCTACCATGGAAACCAAACACTGGTGTAGCTGTATTAAAGTCTTAGTGGAAACAGTCGTGAGTAAATCTGATAAATATAACTCCGGGAGGAAACCGGGAGAGGGCTATGAAATCAGGAGTCTCCCGAGAAAATCGGTAGGGTTGGCAAGTATTACATTACATTGCATTTAGCTGACGCTTTTATCCAAAGCAAGTATGGTTGTAAATGTTGTATATTAGGGGTGTAACGGTATCCGTATTCGTCCCGTACCGTCACGGTTCAGACGTCACGGTTCAGATGTCACGGTTCGGCACATGCAGTCACACGACGAATACGCCTTCTTTTTTACGAGTGGGAAAAAAGTCTGTCATTCAGGGCAGTATCCACTACACTATATATGATCCAGGGGGCGGTATTGCGCCTAAAAGCTGTTTGCCAGCCGCCCTTAAACAACAAATGAAGAACAAGAAGAAAACACAACAAAACGAACAAAATACAAGAAGAAGAAAAGTTTGTATGGTAATTTCAGATAACACACAGGAGCTAGAACCCACCTGCTTCTTTTAAATCAGCTGTGTGGGAACATTTCGGGTTCCCTGTGGACTACAATAACGATGAAGTGTGTGAGTGGTGGATCGGACGAGGACGGTATGTCGGCGTTGTTCGATAGCGGTGCGGTATGCTAATGGTACTAACACACGCCAAACATGCTAAATCATATCAGAAGGCATCACCCAGATTTGCCAATCCCTGGAGCCCGGCAAAAGACAACAGCAGTTCAACAGCTTATCCCTGCTGTTTTTAATAAACCAATAGACATGAAAGCAGTGAGACCAAAATAAATAAGGGAAGCTTTTGGCTTATTATTTATGATGTAATATTTTCAAGACATTCTTTTTAGTTTTACAGCTTGATGAAACCTTTTTGTTTGACATCAGCCATTATAGATAATATGGCCATCTGATTGTTTGTGGTACTGTTTGTGGTTTGTTTTTAACTGTTTAATACAGTTAATTATTCAAAATGTCAGAGTTCCTTATTTTTAAACTGAAACTTGCACTACTGTTCAAAAATAAATAACAACAAACCGGGAATTATGCATTTGGGACTTTTTTTTGCTTTTTCTTGTTTTACCGAACCCGTACAGAACCGTGACTCCCAAACCGAGGTACGAACCGAACCGTGACTTCTGTGAACCGTTAAACCCCTATTGTATATGGTTACATACATTTGTTTCCAATCGATGTTGACTTGAATATAACATGTAAAGTTAATGTTCATGTCTGTGGTCTTGACACCTGGTTATCGGGCCAAGGCGGAGTGTATTTTGTGTGAAGGTTCTAGAAACGTCATTCAGAGCATTAATATATCAACAGCAATTCACCGGATTACATGGCGTAATTATGCTTTGGCACATAATTAATTAATTAATGATTGTTGGTGCCCTATGTCCCAAGGAGGCTCATTGCTTTGTAAATTGCCAATATTTATAATTTAAATATATATTTTTTAGAATCCCTTTTCACTATCAAACTAATGGGTAATTTTTCAGTCTAAAATTCCTTAGAAGTTCAGGAAAGAGTATGAGCCTGTGTTGTAGTCAAGTCACCAATTCACGAGTCCAAGTGACTCTCGAGTCACCACTCTTCGAGTCCGAGTCCAAGTCCGAGTCACCAAGGGCGAGTCGTAGTCAAGTCCGAGTCCAAGTCCGAGTCACCCAAGGAATGTCCGAGTCGAGTCTGAGTCATCATTACCTGTGTTAGAGTCCGATTCCAAATCCGAGTCACCTAAGAAGAGTCCAAGTCAAGTCCGAGTCACAAGTCTTCATGTATTAACCTTCGTGGATATATGTGTTGAAATGTAGCTGCTCCTCTACATTGCTTTTATCCTGTCATGTTATACTAATCTGTCTATTGAACTGCTGTGAAGCCAGTTTGGCTACAATTCTTGTAATAGGTGCTATACAAATATAAAGCTTATTAATAATATTAATATTATTATTATATATACATAAACTATATTTAAAATGAGTTAGAGAAGTGATTATATTTGTATGCCAATATTTTCCTATTGTAAAGTTTTCGTTTTGCACTTTTATTTTGATAGTAATAAGATCGTGACTCTTATTTTGAGGGAACCTTTACCGGTTAAATCGGTTTACTAATAAAGATTTAGCCCCAGAAAGCACATGGCTACTTAGCATGCAAAATGACGTCATTCTGCATGTTAAGTAGCCATGTGCTTTCCTGTTATGGCTGAATCTTTATTTATTGATTAGATCATGTTACTCTGATTGATAGTGTTCAAGACAGCCTATATGTCTGAACTCGATCCTTAGAGTAATGTGTTATGGAGGCTTCTCTTCAATATTGTTTCCACATAACGAGGATTTAGGCTGGTCTTTTCCAATGTGGAAGCAGAATGTGTGAAAGCATACAGCACGATGCGGGGTGTGTCTCTAGACATCTCTAGACTGGAATAGCGGGGCCCAGTCCGTGAACTCGCCTCACAGGTGCACATGCCAGGATAGAGGACATCAGACTCCAGAGAAAACTTGCTTGAGTCCGAGTGCAAGTCAGAGCGTCAATGTACCAGTGGCGAGCCGTCAGGGCCTTCTAGGCCCTCCGTGAGGGCCTAAGATATTCTACAAAAATAATATTGAAAAACATTTAAAAAAAAATAATATTTTTTATATATTTTTTTATATTGTTTTTAATTTTTTTGTTTTGTTATATTTTTCATTAGTTTTACCAAAATAACTTGATTTAATTGTATTTAAAATAACATTTCCAAAGAATTAAATCCTTCGAATCTGCCTATTCAGTTTCTGTTGGAATGTGAAGGGTTAAATGAAAGAAGCTCGAGTTACTGTGAAGTTGGACGTCCAGGCGGTCCAGCTATGAATTCAGAGAGGGCCCAGCTATAGTAACTGAACGAGAGAGTAATGTCAAATGACAGTACAATTGACCAATCATATCTTCCCTCTAAATGGGTGGGTGTTATCATTGCGGACTTTATGACAAGTTCCGCCCGCTGTGAAACTTTTCTTGTTTCCATAGCAACAACAACTTATTGTCAACAGCGTTAACTCGCCTTCAAAATAAAAGCATGCCAAATTACACTTAAGACATACAACTGCAACAAAATTAACAAACACAATGCTATATCCTTTTCAATTTCAAAGAACACAAATAGGGTTATTTACAGGTGTTGTTTTGTGTGGTTGAGGGTCGCTTTCATTGATGCGTTTTGCACCCCGGGCCGTTGTTTTGATATTCCGCTGAAGTATACGCTGTGACATAATAACTCGAGGGAAGGGGTGGGGGTCAGAGGGCCTAGGTATAAAAGTCATGGCTCGCCACTGCAATGTCATACTTGTCAACCCTCCCGATTTTCGCGGGAGACTCCCGATTTCATTGCCCTCTCCCGGTTTCCTCCCGGGGTCATATTTCTCACGCATTTCTTCCGATTTCTGACAAAATCAGATTTACTCAGGACTGTTTCCACTCTGACTTTAATACAGCTACACCATTGTTTGGTTTCCATGGTAACACGTCTCTTTAGTAGCGCGCGCAACTGAAAGTCTGAGAGGGTGAGGCAGATGGTCACAGAAAACAGAACAAAAATCGACAACTACTCTACTCTCTGCTCACTCCTTTCCTGCCCACACATACTGTATGCTCCATCAAGGATGGTGCAACAGGCCGCAAGGCATTGCACTTAGAACTACAATATAAGCATGTTAATGTTAATCTAACAGCTCTGGCGATCCACTAGCACCTCCCCCCACCCCCATTTTGCATTTTGAAATGCTCCCGATTTCTGAGGTCTCAAGGTTGGCAAGTATGTGCAATGTACAAGTCGAGTCCGAGTCATCGTGGGGGGGAAAATTCACGAGTCTGAGTCCAAGTAAGAGATCAATGTACAAGTCGAGTCCGAGTCATCGTGGGGGGAAAAATTCACGAGTCCGAGTCCAAGTCAGCGTACGCGAGAATTCACGAGTCCAAGTCCGAGTCGCGTCAATCAGTGCGCGAGTCCGAGTCGAGTCACGAGTCCCGAAAATCGGCACTCGAGTCCGAGTCCAGGACTTGAGTGTTCCATCTCTGCTATGAGCCAATTCAGGGTTAGAATACCATTATGGGCTATCCATACAGTGGCTCCAAAACTATTAGCAGCAGCCATTACAACCCAGTCATTTTCACACAAAGAGACAATGCACTGACTGTCTAGGGGGAAACATACTGTACCTGTCTCCATCACACACCATTTAGTTTTTAAATTCTGGATACAGGGATTATAAAATCAATCACTTTTGATGATAATAATAATATTATCTATTATTAACTATTATTATATTATTAATAATAATAGATGAGAGTAAAATCTACGTCACTTTACAGCCCCGCCCACTTTTGGGGAAATCAACGCTGTCATTTGAATGGCGATCAAGCCTGAAGCCACAGAGGTCTTCTGTTACTGTCCTTTCTTCTTAGAGGAAGTACAGCAACACGTAACTCTGGATTTGTTTTAATGTTTGAGGTGCAATAAACGACACAGCAGGTTTTTGGCATGTTATTTTCTGCCTCGCTCATGAGAGTAACAGTTGGCGAAATTACAGCCTTGCCTACTGATTTTAATTTAACCATATATCGAGCCCGATTCTCAATTTCAAATGTGTGCTCTAAAATTATATTTATAAATGACTATTATCATTATTATAGGCAAGACAATAAACGGCAAAGATATGTAGAAAATAAACGTATTTAAGATACGTTCATAACAAACGTAACGTGGGAGAAAATACGTTTCTTGCTAAACGTAATTGAGAATGCAGTTTAGTTCTGTGGTCATGTCATTTTTAGGAGACAGGGTTGGCTTTTTTTTGTATGAATTTATGTTACATCCAATTGTCAGCTTGTTGACTTATCACAAGGTTTGTCAAAGCGGACAGGCATCGTCGTCACAACAATAGCTGGGGATTGTGGGTAGTGTAGTCTCTGTGGTGCTCCACATTTCAGAGAAAACAAGTTGTTTCTCAGAATTGAAGGGGAAAAACCCAAAAGCATTGTACACAATTTAAACCTATCAATGTCGTTTAATTAACAAGGATAATCTGATATTTTTTAGTTGATGACTAGTGGAGATATCACTGTCAAATCAATCAACAGTAAGGAGAATACTTACTTCCGGGTGTACAATTTTCCGTTATCCAATGGGAATGGACGCTCACATTGCCTTTAAGAGCTGCCAACATAAATGCATGCGGTGCTTCTCTGAGCGTCAAATACCGCCGCCGATGGGAATACATTCCAATCTCTTTGCGTCCGTTTATGAAGCTGAAAGAGTCTTGGCGCGTCCCAACTGCACGCCATGGGACCCTGACCAAGCGTCACTCCTGGACGTTTAGGGAGTGAGAGTGTGTTGGTCTGGAAGGAGCTAATTGTCTTTACTGTTGGCTAGTCATTTATAAATTAGATAAGTTGATCATAATAATGTTTTAACAATCCTGAAATGGACTATAAAATAGTATAACAGTGCCTCAACATTGTAATTATTAAGGTCCTTACACACCAAACTGACACCAAAGAACATGTCCTGACGGAAGGTCAACTCATATCGCCTCACGTCTCCTGTGTCTTGGCCATGTTTCACACTGGAATAAATGCACTGTAGTTGATCTGATTGAAATTGTGATTTTAAATCTCAAAACAGCTACAATATCTGTCAGGCAGAAACTTGGGACAACTCATTTGACTGAAACCTTAAAACTGAACTAACTGACTGCTAGGGTTAACTTTGATTTAAACATTTGTAGAATACTAAGAGCTTTATTGAGTAGGTGTAACTGTATTAAGGGTTAAACTCATAACGTTATAACTTAGGGTTTAATGTAATTGTAAAACCATTGTACCACTGTAAAGACAATAACAACTCAGGAGGGAGCCAGTAGATTTCCTTTTGAGGGCCACCAGCTTCAGAGAGTTAACTAATTAAAGGGGCGTTGCCCCACAGCTGTGAGAACTCAGCAATCAGGTGTCCATTTTAGGTAGCACTTTCCTGGAGCGTCAGCTTCAGACGAAGACTGACAAAGACATTAGAGTCCTGCGGGATTCAAGACTGAGGCAAAGAGAAGGCAAATCCTACTTTGCTTGAGCTAAGTATCGCTGGTGTTTTATTTTATTTTATTTATTTATTTTTAGCCCCTCATGCTATAATAATGTGTATTTTCTCCATTCCTGTTTATGTGTCTTCTCGCAATTATCACTGACCCTGTATATCTCCTAATCGATATAACCGGCCTGCTCTTGTCTATCCCACATGCTCCACTGAGATCCAACATCTAGTTTCAGGGGGCCTGTGGAACTGCCAGTCAGCTGTTCCTAAGGCTGACTTCATCTCTGGCTACGCTTCCCTGCAGTCTCTGGATTTCCTTGCTCTCACTGAGACCTGGATTACTCCATCCAACACATCCACCCCAGCAGCTCTCTCCACAGCATATTCCTTCTCCCATACACCCAGACCCTCTGGCAGAGGAGGTGGCACTGGTCTCCTGCTCTCTCCCAAATGGAGCTTTTCCCTCTTTCCACTCCTTCCACCTTTGAATTCCATGCCGTCACAGTAACCCATCCTATACAATTAACCATTGTTGTTCTCTACCGTCCACCAGGCGCCTTGGGGGACTTCTTGGAGGAATTTGATCATCTCCTCTCACACATCCCTGAAACTGGCCCTCCCGCTGTACTTCTCGGAGACTTCAACCTCCAGACAGGGAAGATAGACGAACTAACTTCTCTTTTAACCACCTTCGCTTTCTCACTGTCTCCATCCCCACCAACTCATAAAGCTGGCAATGTCCTTGATCTCATATTCTCAAGGAACTGCACTGCTTCTAAACTCTCTGTAAACCCGCTCCACACATACGATCACTTCTTCATTTAATTCTCTCTACCCCTTTCCAAACATAACAAACTAATCTCCTCTAATTCTGCACCTGTCCGCCGCAACCTTCGTTTCCTCTCCCCCTCTCCCCCTCTAACCTTGCCTCATCGGTGCTCTCAGCCCTCCCTTCCTCTGACTCGTTCCAACTCCTGCCTCCAAACTCTGCTGCAGAAACTCTCCTCTCTACTCTTTCATCCTCTCTGGACTCTCTCTGTCCTCTCACATCTCGGCAGGCTCGTCAGTCCCCTCCTGCTCCCTGGCTAAATGACGCACTGCGTGCTAATGGAACCATCCTTCGGGCTGCTGAGCGGAAACGGTGGAAATCCAAACACCATGAAGACCTCCTAACCTATCAGGCTCTCCTCTCCTCTTTCTCTGCTTCGATCTCTCAGGCAAAAAGCAATTTCTTTCAAGATAAGATGCAATCTTCCTATTCCAATCCCCAAAAACTATTTTCTATCTTCTCCACCCACAAAGCCCCTTCCCCCTCCTCCCTTCTGCCAAGCGACTTTGTTAACCACTTTGAAAAAAAGGTTGATGATATTAGCTCTTCTTTTTCTAACTCACCTTTACTCACCGCTGGGTCACCTGACCCACCGTTCACCCACACACTGACCTCCTTCTCCCCTCTCTCTCCAAGTGAGGTTCTTACCCTCATTACCTCTGCCCGTCCTACCACCTGTCCTCTGGACCCTATCCCCTCAAACCTCCTTCAGACTATCGCTCCTGATATTCTACAGTTTCTCACCCATTTCATCAACACTTCTCTAACTTCTGGTCACTTTCCAAACAGTCTTAAGCAGGCAAGGGTAAACCCTCTCCTAAAGAAACCCACTCTTAACCCCTCTGATGTTATAAACTACAGGCCTGTCTCTCTCCTCCCATTCCTGTCTAAAACACTTGAACGCGCTGTCTTTAAACAACTCTCCTGTTATCTCCATCAGAACAACCTTCTGGATCTGCACCAGTCTGGTTTCAAGGCAGGTCACTCAACAGAAACTGCCCTCCTTGCTGTCTCTGAGGAACTGCACACTGCTAAAGCAGCATCCCTCTCCTCTGTCATCATCCTTCTGGACCTGTCTGCTTCATTCGACATGGTGAACCATCAGATCCTCCTTCGCACTCTCCAAGAACTTGGAGTTTCAGGCTCTGCACTTTCCCTCCTCACCTCATACCTCAAAGACCGTACTGAACTGCTTTTCCTTCCAGAAAAAGATTGTCCCACTCTTGACTTAACAATCAACACCGGCACCTCTGTAGTTTCCCCGACTCAGACTGCAAGGAATCTGGGTGTGATCCTAGATAACAAACTGTCCTTCACTGCAAACATCGCTGCTACAACCCGCTGCTGCAGATACATGCTTTACAACATCAGGAGGATACGTCCCCACCTGACCAAGAAAGTGACGCAGGTTCTGGCCCAGGCTCTCGTCATCTCACGCCTAGACTACTGCAACTCCCTCCTGAATGGTCTACCTGCATGTGCCATCCGACCTCTGCAGCTCATCCAGAATGCAGCGGCTCGTCTGGTCTTCAACCTTCCTACATTTTCCCACACCACGCCGCTCCTCCGCTCCCTTCACTGGATTCCGGTAACTGCTAGAATCCACTTCAAGACACTGGTACTTGCGTACCATGCTGCGAATGGATCTGGCCATTCCTACATCCAGGACATGGTTAAACTGTACACCCCAGCACGTGCACTCCGCTCTGCATCAGCCAAATAGCTCGCTGCACCCGCACTGCGAGGGGGCCCCAAGTTCCCATCAGCAAAAACACGTGGGTTTGCTATCCTGGCTGCAAAATGGAAGAATGAGCTCCCCATTGAAATCAGGACAGCAGATCGCTTGCACATCTTCCGGGGGAGACTGAAAAATGATCTCTTTCAACTCCACTTCGATCGATAGAATTACTAACAAAGAATTGTTAACAAAGCACTTATATACTAATAAAGGGCTGGCTTATCTAAAACCAGTGGAGTAGCACTTGAAATGTTTTAGCTCTATGAAACCTTATGTACTTATATGATTCTGTTTTCTTCAAGTTTGTATCTTGTTGGTCGAACGCACTTACTGTAAGTCGCGTTGGATAAAATCGTCAGCTAAATACAATTTAATGTAATGGAACTCACCGCAAAGACTTCAGCCAACGGCCAAGTTGCACGTACGAACTGAGCATGCGTGAGTGGCAATAACTCTCCTTACCAGCAGGCGACGGAAGTGTGTATTCGTCATTCAAAAGAGGCATCAACCGGAAGACAGACTGCGTGATAACCGAGAGAAGAAGAAAAGACTGCGTGATATAAACAAACAACAAATAGCGTGTGCGTTCCATTTTCACTCTACAACGAGAAGCTCACGGGGCTTTCCCGAACCTGTGCCGAGAGCTGGAGTTAAATGAAATCTCAGATTTGCCTTAATAGTTTGTTCGGGTCCCTCACTTCCGTTTCGCTTCTCATGCACTGATTCGCTAAACTGAACAGCCAATCAGAGTAATTTCTTTGGCCGACGGCCTTTAGCCGACAGCCTCCCGATTCAACATGTCGAATCAGTGGTGGAGCGTGTCGGCACGGCCGAAAAGACACAACGGTGCAAGACACACCAAGACACACCAATCTGAGTAGGGCGACAAGTCGCTCATCGACGGCTCGACATCTGTCGACATCTGAAAGGTCAGCGCAAGTTCAATCAGGAAGACCAAGCTCTTCATTCATATCACATGTCATTTCAATACTCTCTCGTCCCTCATTAAGCAATCGGGGGCGTCACTCCCCAGCTAACCAATCACTCCTCTCTCCATTCTCACAAGCCTATCGTTGCACCCGCTAATCCCTTTAAATCTGCTCTTCCCTCTTGTCAGCTGTCATTTCAGGTGACAATACGCAAGCAGCAGCAGGGCTTCGTTCCAGCTCCAGGCATATCTTCATCAGCTCCGCAGTCTTGCGGACAAAGCTACAGGTGGCGTTCCCCAGCTCGGTTAGCGGTTCCAGGCGGCCACCCCGCAAACCCGGACGTGGGAGGAAAGAACAAGGAAATCGGGCTCTACGGAAGTTCCTCCGGCTTAATGGAAATGGCCTACTTCATGCAAACGATTGACGCACGCCTTCAGTCTCTCACGCCTTCAGTCTGCCAGTGAGGGCATCACTGGCATCAGGGCCGCTCAAATGCGGCGCTTCCGGCCTTCACGCGGAACGGGCCCTCATCGCATGAAGCTTTACCCATTTCTGGCTTCAACCACAGCCCTTCCTGCAGGCAGGGCTTAAGCTACATCCCATAGAAGCTACTTCTCCTCCCGGCTCAGTAGTCAGTACTGGACACTAAGTGCGTCATAGGCGGCTAGCAGGTTCATTGCACAGCCCAGGCTCTCGCCTCTTCTCCTGCGCCTCACCTCTAAAACAAGGCGTCAGGCGTAGCGCTGGCAAGAGGCAGTTTGCAACAAATTCACGAGATGTTCGTTATATGCATTGCTACCTTTAGTTCAAGGTTCAGGGTAAAGGTAAGTTCCAGGCAGTGTTGGGTGTAATGTGTTACAGTATGGAGTTTCTGTAACGTATTACTTTGCCGTAACAAAGTAATGTAACGCATTACTAATCCAGTTCGGGTAATTACTACCAATGCTCAATAAGTAATGCAAGCTTCAACACAGTTTTACCCAAAATGAATGGTGTTTTGTAGGGGTTTCTTTTCCCCAAATGACCAAAGTCGCTGCACATTATCCCGCTTATGACACAACCAGATACTAAATAAGCTAGGAATTGACTCCCAATATTAATTGAATTATTTTATTGACTTAAATTATCGTATTTTTTCCACTAAGAAAATATTCCGTTTGTCGGCCGCCACCAACGGCTGGATCTTGCGACAACAACAACTTTGTTGGCAGCACTGTCCAAATCTGTTCACAGTTTCTGATCCACTTATAAATCCTTAAACATTACAGAGGCGAATTAGGTTCAAAGGTGAAATATTGCGTCATGACATAACTGTCTACGTTTTTCTCCCAATACCGCTGTCAAACAAACATCAATAGAGGATTGCGTCGGGTAGTTTTTAATCATACAAAGCCAGATTCAATCAAGAACTACTTCTTCAACCTATACTTTTTCTAGAATGCCGTGATGCATCGGTTATCATGTGGTTCAGCGCTAGGGGCGGCGGGTACTGTAGGCTAGGGAAGGCTAAGCCTTCCAAATATGTTTGTCACTGCATCCTGGTAAAATAAAAATATAATGTATAATGTTTGTGTCTTTGACTCTACTACGAAGCAGTTCAACATACCCTGGATATGTTTGAGTTATCTTAAAGGGGACATATCATGCTATATTGCAACAATATATTGTAGGCGCATACCTATAAATATAGTTTTTTTTTTCAAAATACCAAACAGATCCTGCATTTTAGCCATGCCTCATTTCGCTCTATAGAGTGGCGAAGTCACGCCCATCTGCTTCCGGTCCATGGGACCTTATTTCGGAAAAATAATGTATTGAAGTCAATGGAGAGAGAAAACGTATCTTTCGATCCCGTTTAGAATTGTGCCACGAATTACACCTATGATGTTTGTCAATCTTAAAAATTATTTCCATGTAAAAAAAATTTCACAGTTTGTCAAAAAAACTGTTCAAATATAAGACTATGAAAAATATGCAACTAGAAAGACTACTAATCCCAGAGTCACGTAAGTGATGTCACAATTGTTTTCCTCCACTAAGAGATAG
>NC_136904.1:65054326-65266018 GCF_949606895.1 Notothenia rossii
TCATGTCGCAGGCCTATGTTTCCCTGCACTGCAGGCACCTGATCTCTGGTCCGTGTTAATGTTTACCCTGCGACGTCAGGCTGCTGACCATCGTGTCTGCGTAGACCACCGTGTCTGTGTAGACCATCGTGTCTGTGTTAATGTTTACCCTGCGACGTCTGGCTGTTGACCATCGTGTCTGTGTTGACCATTGTTTCTGTGTAGACCATCGTGTCTACGTAATGGAGATTCCTGCATCGTCAGGCCGTTCGACCATCGTGTCGGCGAAGTCAAGCCCTGCGCAGCCAGGCAGACGGCCTTCGGGTCGTTTTTATATAATCCCGGAACTGATTTCGGCAGTCAGTATCTTACGATGTACAGTAAGCCCGGCAGTGATTTCGGCAGCTTGCTTGATCCACGTGTTGTCTCTCATTTCATCCATAGATCACCGCAAGGTAAGAAACTCATTACATCTCAGTATGTCATACTTCACTTCTTTTGGGGGGTTTCATCAGAGCGGTTCTTCCCCCTCCTGAACGATTACCCTGCAAACTGGGGCCTAATCGTCAAACACCATTCCATTCACATGTTATAATTCTGGCAATCATTATTAAATTAATATTATGTGTCCTGGTAATAAACATGTATTTCATACATCAACGTCTCTCCTGATTTAACTATCGACGGCTGAAATCGGCTTGGTGTGTAAGGGACTTTAGAGTACTTAAGTAAATGCACCTTTCTTGTTGTGTAATAAAATCTAGCTCATTATGTTGTAATCATAAAATGCAACATGTAACTCTTCAGCTTGAACTGTTTTAACATAATCACCATGGCAACAGGTTTTTTTATTAACACCTCGGGGGGAGATTTCTCTGGAATTGAAGGAGCCAACATGCAGCCTCTACACCAGGGGTGGCCATTACGTCGATCGCGAAGGCATTCTGGGTAGATCTCAAGGCATCGAAAAAAAAAAGGGGGAAAAAAAATAAGTTTCCTAACTATGGTGTGTGTGTGTGTGTGTGTGTGTGTGTGTGTGTGTGTGTGTGTGTGTGTGTGTGTGTGTGTGTGTGTGTGTGTGTGTGTGTGTGTGTGTGTGTGTGTGTGTGTGTGTGTGTGTGTGTGTGTGTGTGTGTGTGTGTGTGTGTGTGTGTGTGTGTGTGTGTGTGTGTGTGTGTGTGTGTGTGTGTGTGTGTGTGTGTGTGTGTGTTTCCCAGGGAAAACACTCACGAGAAAACACCGGCTGTTGTTATGCCTGCTGTGACGTTAAGTTACTTCGTTCTCCGCTTGTAATTATTTGAAATCAGATGAAAACAAACTGTAACGGACCCTGCCGTGTTACCTATGATCACTACGCCTTGCATTCATAATTTCAGCCGGATGTGGAAGAGCAGAGTGTGAGTGAGAGCTGTCATCTTCCCTTTACAAGCTTAAAAAATGTATTTATCGTGTGATTTTGGAAATAAAAGTTTCATATTCTGAAAGCCAAGACTTTGTTTATTTAAAATCTAACAAAACACCCGAACCCCGAAAAACAATTTTTTTTACACAAATCAACGTTTATTTTGAAATGAGCCGTTGCGACTTCCGACTGATTTTTATAGAGCGGGTAATTGTATTATAATAATACAATTATACTAAAGAAAGGGTATAAAAATGAGTGGGGAAGCTGGACCAAAAAAAGAAACAAAAAACGTACAACTTCCATCTAGAATGGGAGGAGGACTATTTTTTCACGATGTCATATTTGAAGTGCGTTCGGTGATCTGCAAATGTGCAATTGCTATTTCGAAGAAGGGAAATTTGGAGCGGCATTTTCGGACAGTTCACAGAACGTACGACACTAACTTCCCTCCAAAAAGCGAGCTGAGAAAGAGAAAGGTGTAGGAACTGAAATCACAGTTGTCCAGACAGCAGGCATTTTTCACAAAGGTGACTTCAAAATCAAAGGCAGCAACTGAAGCATCGTTCAGGGTGAGTCACACCATCATTAAGCACAAGAAGTCCTTCCAAGATGGAGAGATGATAAAAGAGGGCATTCGTTGAAGCAGCTGAAACGTTGTTTCGGGACTTTAAAAACAAACCGGAAATATTATCTTCGAGCAAAGCTCTCCAGCTATCAAGAAGTATAGTTACGCGGCGCTGTGAAGTCATGGCCGAGGATTTGACACAGCAGCTTCAGAAGGACATCGCGGACTGCGATTGTTTCTCACTGCAATTTGACGAGTCTACAGATGTAAGTGATACAACTCAGTTGTGCATTTTTATTCGGATGGTGTTTACAGATATGACTGCAAAAGAGGAGATGTTAACATTACTGCCCTTACATGCGGGGAGAGGAAATTTTTCAGTCTTTCAAAAACTTCATCGAAAAGACCCAGCTCCCTCTGTGCAAATTGGTGTCAATCACCACGGACGGTGCGCCCGCAATGGTTGGCCGCTCGAATGGATTTATTGCCAAGTGCAGGGAGGACGATGCTTTCCCCGACTTCCTCAATTATCACTGCATAATACACCAACAAGCATTATGCGCAAAAATGCTTAATATGAAAGAGATAATGGATGTGGCAATGAAGATTGCCTGTTCTATTTGAGCCTGATCTCTTCAAAGACAACTGATCCGTTCACATCTGGAGAAGGCTGACTGCGACCATTCTGAGCTGTTGCTACACACTGTGAGATGGCTTAGTAGGGGGAAATTCCTGCAGAGATTTCGAGAGCTCTGTCCAGAGATAAAAGTGTTTCTCCTTGTCTCTAAACATGCAGAATACAACCAACTAAACGACGATCAGTGGCTGCTAGACTTGGCATTTTTAACCGACCTGACTAACATGTTGAATGACCTTAATTTAGAGCCGCAAGGAAAAGACAAAACCGTGGTCAATATGATAAGCTCAGTTAATGCGTTCAAAACGAAAATTGCAACATTTGTCCTAAGAGCTGCAGCGCCATAATTTGGGGAACTTCCAAAACCTTGCGTCAGAGCTAGAGATGCAAAGGAAGGTGTTGTGCGCAACTGGACATTGCGCGTTACACAGAGCAGATTGGGACAATTGTGTCAGAGTTCAACAGGCGCTTTCAAGACTTTGCTTTGCTCGAGCCAGTCGCTACATTTATGTGCTACCCATTTCGGGAAGATGTTGATGTCGATTCAATCGCATCAAAAATTGCACCGCTGTTTTACCTGAACTCGTATACAAGCTGACATTCAGCTGAAGGCCAGGGCTCATGAACAGCAGTTCTGGAACAGCCAGCCTTTTCCCACATGAAGATGATTAAGTCCAAAAACCGTTCCACAATGACTGACGATCATTTGGAAGTCTGCTTGAGAATGGCTACCAGCAGCTACTGCCCGGACTATGCAAACCTGGCAGATTCCTGCCGGTGCAGGTCATCAGAGTAAGGTAATGACCAAAAATGTACTGCGTTGTATTGTGCCATACGGGTTCATGCAGTTATGCAAGGTACACCAAGTTAAGGTATAGTCAGTATAAATATAAATAAATATATGTTTAGCATGTTTAATGTAGGTAGATCGCGGTGACTTGGTCATTTTAAAAGTAGCTCCCAAGCTGAAAAACAGTGGGCACCCCTGCTCTACACTAAGTGATGTCTCACAGCTTCATCTTTTCCTGCGAATCTGTGCTGACACAGTTTGTGTGCACATACATTTACATAGCTAATTAAAGAGCTGACAGTGCAAGTGAAATAGAATGAGGAAGTCTCAGCAGGGGATCACCTTCAGGGCAACAAGGGCAGTCTTGGACCACCGACAACTCAAGTAAAGAAAGGAGAGAGAGAAGACAGATATGCCATGCAAAGTGCAAAAAACGATTTACAATCTGTGCAGTTGAGATTAAAATGCAGCATATGGGTGAGTTGGACTTGTGCAGAGAGACACACAATTGGATAAAATGCCACTGTCATGTGACTTGTTTTTAGTTCCATTTTTAATTTGAAGTCTTCTCAATCTGTCTGTCATGTCTGTTTTTTTCGGTTGGTCATGTTTTGATTCTTTTATGATTCCTGAATGTTTTTTGGGTGTGACGGGATATACTATTAAAAATAATATGCTTTACAAAGTTGTGTCCATTTTGGTATGATGTACAGATACCTGGGACGGATAGCAATTATGATTTGATTCAGTTGGAGGTCAGAGCCCATACACACACCCTTTTACCTTTTGTGGGATCATAACTGGGAGCATATTTTAAAGTCAACCCGCACAAAACAGAATCTTATTTCACGTTTTGGGGAATGACATTAAATTGGCGTACAGTATAATTTTAGGGAATCATTTGCCCTAGTGTCCTCTTTCACCTTCTGACACAGATGCTCCAACCTTGAGCAGCCGTTATCTCCCTTAAGGAGGGGCTGCCCTAGCAAGTTGTTGTTGTTACCAGTTTGTGACCGGGCAACTGTCGGTCAGAGATAGTTATTGTTGTGGGACACCTCAAACACATCCTTTTCGGGGTGTAAATCACTTCGAGCCATAAACAACAACAAATGTGATTCAGTGTCCCTCAGCTGTTTAGTCTATCTATTGAAGAATGTTGACTATTACACTCTGAACTAGTTAAAACCTCGAGCTACAGGAGGGTTCTTCAGAATGGATTGTGGCATCTCATCCGTGTGGTCAGAAATCAACCCTATGAATTGTCTTGTGAATTCTCCGGCCGAAGCTCCAAATAAACAGCATGTCTCTCTTTGAGTCCTGACTCCTATTGTTAAACTAAATGAACTACTTACGTCATCATTCCGAGACAAGTCAGACTTTAGCTAAGCGCCCGTGATACACAGCCATGTGAACGTGATGTAGATGATTTATAATCTGATGTTAGCTTTTTACTTCTTGCGATTGCAATTATGCTGCTAAAAAAAGCCAAACTGGGGTTAATATTTGGAGCTTATGCTGCTGAACAAAGCGTATTAAGTATCATAAACAAGTGTTGGCCACAAAGTTTAATTTCTGCAATATACTAAATTCCAATAGGGAAATCCCGTTGCCTATTGCAATGCAAACCTCCGGGTCGGCCTACTAAATGACTTCATCATTACACCACTCTTATTTCATGCATTTATAGAGAAGGGAAGGGGATCCAGGGTTTTAGGACATGCGCTTCAACACTGGAGGGTCACATCAGACAAAGCTGGAGAGGTGGATTTGAACTATGGACTGTTTACTCAAGCTGTCATGCTGGTTACTCCAGTTAAGTTCAGCCACGTCAAGTTTATTTATATTGCACATTTAAAGAAACTGGAGTTTCACTGAGTGCTTTTGAAGATGAACAGCACAAAACAATAGCATCTGAAATATTAAAAATATATTTTAAAAAAACAACGGTTCGAAAGATACAAGCAAATATCAAAATGTCATTTAACATTGAAACACAAAAAGCAACCACAGGCAAGTGACAAAAGGGACATTTGAACCAGCACGAATCAATCACAATGAAAGGCTTAAAAGCCCAAGAAGGTTTCTCATTTCTCTAATTTCCCCTCCTCGACTCCTCAAATCCTCGGTTCTCCGGTAGTGACCCGGAAATGGATTTCAGCGCGCCATGTTGAAGGACATCTAATTTCTCTAAATGCACATTGAGGATCGAGAATCGAGGAGGCTCTCTGCAGGAGCTATAACCGAGGATACACTGATGGTTCCTCCGCGGGTCCTTCGTGGATGTATTTCCAGCAACAGTGATGTGTAAAAGAGTTGTGACGCACGGCCGGACTTATCTCAGCCAATGACAGCTCTGCATGCATCCCCTGGATATAATTTTATTAACTGCTTGAATCGCGACACAATGTTTACAGTGAGAACAGCTGTGAGCTCCCAGAGCAGTGTTTATAATATATATCACTCAGTATAACAGGCCTAAATTACTCTCTTTATTTGTATGCTTTAGTTTAGTAGATATATAAACAAAGAGTCAATATTTTTCTAAAACCATTTAGTGCTTCACATAATAAAATAGGAGCTATAGGTGTGTGTGTGTGTGTGTGTGTGTGTGTGTGTGTGTGTGTGTGTGTGTGTGTGTGTGTGTGTGTGTGTGTGTGTGTGTGTGTGTGTGTGTGTGTGTGTGTGTGTGTGTGTGTGTGTGTGTGTGTGTGTGTGTGTGTGTGTGTGTGTGTGTGTGTGTGTGTGTGTGTGTGTGTGTGTGTGTGTGTGTGTGTGTGTGTGTGTGTGTGTGTGTGTGACATGCGCACAGTTCTGTCCATCAGACAGAGGGCTGCTGTGCCTCCTGTCGTCATTAACGGACGTCTCTTTAAAATGATCGCTCAGAGGAGAGGAGTTCTCATTTCTCTAACCACCTGCTGCTTCCCCTCCTCGGTTCCCCTCCTCAGTCCTCCGCTCGCATCTCCTGTGGGCGGGACTAAGACACGAGGATAGGAGTCGAGGAGGGGAATTAGAGAAATGAGAAACCTTCCAAGTGTCTGTTTTCTTTCAAGTGAACAGCAGTGTGGTTATTTAGGAGGGAGAATGTAATCTCATCCAACTACAGGAAACGCCCCAAAATGTGCTATTTAATGGGGACAAAGGAGACAGATGTTGACATCTGATAGCCAGCAGTTGTTCATGCTTGAAAGCCAAACATAACACAGGGAACTGAAAGAAAACCGCAGTCTGAGCTGATGGTCATGTTCAGCTTTTTCTTCATGGGTTCTAACCGGCTTGAACACCAAAGCCAGTAAATCACAGCAGAGACAGAATGATTTGAATTTTATCAGACATCGAATTGTTTGCATTGAAAATAATTACTTCTAAAAACTGAAATATCTTGATACGCAATTTCAAAAGCTGAATTTCAATAATTTGTTTCAGTGTTCACAAATTCAGATCTAAAAATTCAAGTAAAAAAAATTTGAATGGTCAAATTCAGGGGGGGTGCAGTGAATGATACCGCCTGGCGGTTTTCAAAGTAACGTTAAGGTATATAACGTTTCATTTCGGTTAGATAAGTCAAATTGACTTGGTTATAGGGGGTGTAGCAACATCCATAAGTTGTTAGAAGTAATCGTGGTGAATGTAGTTTTCAGATAATTTACTTACTAAAAGTAGACCATGCTACACTATACTCTCTTACAAAAGCCCTGCATTTAAACATTTTAATGTTACTTTTAGTAAAAGTATGCTAGTATAATCAGGAAAGTGTTGAAACTCTTAAGCCCCAAGCCTGTTTTTCAGGTTTCAGGCTCGAAAATGACATTCCCAGAACAAATGACCATATCTTCCCTTCTAAAAGGGTTAAATTAATAATCTTTTTTCTCAAAGTAATGATAAACCTGTGAGTTGGATGTAGAAAAGTCAGAATCAATATAGATGTTTTTTTATTTTAAAGAAAATTCAGATTGAACATGGTAAAAAACTGTAAATTACAGTGTCCGTCCAAAATATATGTTGTACAGATGTAGCGATTCATTTCAGACAGTTTGAAACGCGAGGGCCGTGATTGGTACGTGATCTGCCCTCGCTCAAGGGAAAACCTCCAGTTTCACTTGAGACCGCCCCCGTGATAGATAAATGTAATTATAATGAAGCCAGCTGCAATGGATCATTGATCCACAAGGGGGTGCAGTGGGGTTCCACACTGGAGCTCATGTGAAATAAAGTGAGATACAGTATGCTGGATGTACAGCGGAACTTTGTTAAGATCCATATGTCACGGATATCATACTCTGTGCTAAATAAGAGACATGTAATCATTTACAAAACATCACCATGTTGTTATTTAACAAAATAATGTTGTTTAGTCGAAAAAAACGAACAGGAGGAAATGCAGCCCGGCTCTCGATTTTTAATCCTAATTTAATCATCATCTTCACCACGATCATTTATGTTTATGTTCGCCGAATTGACATGAAATCACTGACACATATGAATATACTGTATTCAACTTCATTAAAACGTTATTAACGTGCCTAAACTCAGTAATTCACCAAAAATATGTATATTTTAATGGAGCCTCGTCGTCAGATCAGGATCCCAAAGCGTGGCGGAGGGATCCTGATCTGCATGAAGGGTGCTATTTTCCCCATAAGGAACAAGTCGCTGCAAATTATCCCGCTTATTACACGGCCACATTCTCAACAAAGTAACGACATGACTCCCAGTATTAATTGAAATGCTTTTATGGATTTAGAAAATGTTTTTATTGATTTAAAAAATAGTTGTATGTATTGATTTAAATTGACATGCATCCGCTAAGAAAAATAGTCTGTTGTTACCGTTTTTTAAACAGTCTGAATGAAACGGCAGCTCTCAGCTGTGTATTTACACAACTAATGGCCCATCAACCACAGCTCTCTCCCCCCCTCCCCCCCTGATCTTTCTTCTCCAGCAGCTAAATTAACAGTAGGTTACTCTGAGTGACCATAGACTGTATGTGACAAGCTTACAGTTAGTGACGTAACAACACCATAAAAGCTGGTGGGTTGAAAGCAATACGGGAGGTAAAAATAACTAGAATAATTGTGATTCATTTATTGTGGCTTTTATGTTTTTAGGTATAAAATGTTATGTAATTCAGGCTTATAGTTCATCCTTCTCTAAAGGCCTTCAACAATGACACTATTCAAAGTAATTTAATAAATCCTTCCAACACACATTGTAAAAAATAGCCTACTGTAAGTTAAGAAATCATTCCAATATGTACATCTTCTAATGTAACAACAATAACATTATAAATAGTAACAAAGCTGAACATGGTATTGCACATTTAGCTTTGAGTGTTACTGACCTGAGATGTTTTTATTACATGAATTAAGGTGACTGAGGCTTTTTAACATTATAGACAGAGCACAACTGAAACATAACATCTGAGATGTAACAACATAATACACTTGTGGGGATGCTTGGGATGTGAGGAGTGAGGGACACGGCTTAGAACGGGCGTGTCGCCTGGCAGGACAGGAGAGTGTGTGCACCAGTCTGCCTTGATCTATGAATTCATGTCCGTGACACTCACTCCTGCCCACAGCTGTTTTATAGAAGGAAATTCCTTCACTTCATGAAAGTGTTTTAACCACACACACCTCTACACACACATGACGGGTGTTATTTTCCCCATAAGGAACAAGTCGCTGCAAATTATCCCGCTTATCACACGGCCACATTCTCAACAGAGTAACGACATGACTCCCAATATTAATTTAAATGCTTTTATGGATTTAGAAAATGTTTTTATTGATTTAAAAAACAGTTGTATGTATTGATTTAAAAAATAGTTGTATGTATTGATTTAAATTGACATGCATCCGCTAAGAAAAATAGTCCGTTGTTACCGTTTTTTAAAGAGTCTGAATGAAACGGCAGCTCTCAGCTGTGTATTTACACAACTAATGGCCCATCAACCACAGCTCTCTCCCCCCCTCCCCCCTTGATCTTTCTTCTCCAGCAGCTAAATTAATTGTAGGTTACTCTGAGTGACAAGCTTACAGTTAGACACAACACTGTCATTGCAAGTGACCCTCAGTTAGTTGACTTTTATGTTCAACTGCTAAATTCGTTACTGATAAAAAAGGGCTTCTACTGTACCTAATTACCTTAACACTAGAACCGCCAGAGGTTTTTGTATAGGCCTACCTAAACCCGTCAAATCCCGCTATTAGAATGCAATTTTTAACAACATAGGGTGCTACATAACACACTTTCAGGAAACGTCACGGACTGGGAGACTTTAATATTTTATTGAAAAAAAGTTACATTGCACACACACAACACACATCACACAAATTGACGATTGACGATTGGCGGTTCTAGTGTTAAATAAACTCACTAATTAATGAAACCAGTACAATACGCATTATTCTTATTCTTATCATTCTTTATGAGCGCAGAAATAGTCTTAAAATCAGATCTGTTTTTTAAATAAAATCTGACGGCAGGCAGTTAGCTCTGATCACTTATGATAAATGCGCCGCACCTAATCGCTGGCCATTCAGCCACAGACACTGTTCGAAATGGGGGGGAGCTAGAGGGAGCTTGGCTCCCCCGAAGAGGGAGGGAGCTCCCCTGAAGGCTGACTTTGAGATAAATAGGGGGAGCCCAAAACAATCGTGCATATTTGTGTCACACAGATTAGAAATGTTGAGTTTCTGTAAATAACAGTTCTTGAAATAAATAATAGTTATTGTTCATTACAGTTTCTGAATATTTTTTTTATATTTGTGAATATGTCTGGGTGTTGCCATCTGTACGTGACGGCGCTGCATTCTTACTTACGTTGCTATGGTTATGGCGGTGATGCCGGCGCAGTATTTGAAATGTTCATATTGATATTTTTTTAACTCTGGCTTTGTAATAAAAAATATGGCAAAACGAAAACAGCCAAGCGTCACAGCTTTTGGATTCACAAGCAAAAATGACAACGTGAACGGAAAACAACTTTTAGTTGGCCGGCTGTAAGCGGCGTTAGGGTCGAGCTTGACAGCTCCACACCGAGGGAGAGGCCTGCCGATGCGGAGCCTGAAGAGGCTTCAACAACGGCCACATCCGCCGGCATAGTGACACCGTCTGTATTAGTAGAAGAGTTTTTTTATAGCAATTGATCGCATCCGCGCTGCTGCGCCAGTCAACAGAGCGTGCGTGTGACATATTTAGTAGCAGGATGTGCTCTGAAAAATAGGGCTCCCCGAAAGCAAATGGGTAATACGAAAACTGACAGAGCTCCCTCTATACAAATCAAACTGTAGACGGTGTGAAAGCACCTATTGTTTTAAATAATGGTCGGAATGTGACCTGTGAGCCTTCTGAATTACCGTGGGACAGCACATTCTAAACTAAAATCTTAAATCAATAAAGTAACATCTTATCTTATCTTAATAATATCTTCATATTAATAATAATAATAATAAATCATACAGTATGTGTCCGAAAGGGAGCAGGAGGAAGCAAACACAAAAATGTAGAAAAAATATAGGCTACTGCATATTAAAGCAAACGATTGTGAAGGTAAAAGTATGACCATAACAAATAAAGAAGTGTAATGTAAACATTTACATTATAATTATGATTATTTAATATATAAAGACTATATATTATTGAAATACAAGATTAGATATACTTTAGTTGATCTAAAATATTGATGTGTTCAAATGCTCTTCAAAACACAACTGAAAGTCCATGAAACTTGTCTTTCTGTATTTGTGAATGAAGCGCCATCTCCTGGTTAAAACCTGAAATTGAAAATCTGGCAACGCCCTCTTGGAAAATAGTGGGAGGGCTTAACATTCCTCTATACTTGTCTTTGGCAGGTCGTAGGCAGGAAGCTGTAAACTGGAGTCTGAAATTCAGTGCTACATGTGTACTTATAGTGAAAACTAACCTTGGATGATGGGTTAGTAGACTAAAAGCTTTAGGAATCCAAAGTACAACATATAAGTACCTTGCATCAAGATTGATGCAAAACAGGTGATATTTGACCTTTTTAGAGAGATTTAGCAAAAAAAAACCTCTTCTGGGGCTATTTGGGTGGATTTTCCATATCTCTGGCCCCCCTTCTTCGATTTTGACATGTGACATCTCTTTCTGATCGTTAGAGCCAATAGAATCGAATTTAACATTCGAATCGAATATTTTAAAAAAAGATGGCGTCTCCGTGCATTCAATGAAGCTACAGAGCCTAGGAATGGCCTGCTCTACTTTTTTAAAACAGAATTGCAGTTTTATTGCTTATAGATTATCAGAACATTTCAAAGGGGACACAGCCACATTGGATATTAACCTATGGATTAACTACATCATCGTTGTTATCGTTTTAATGCCATTGAAGACCAGTTTAGACCAGACAAATACGAAGGTAAGCCATGTTAGCGTTGTGGGCTACCTAGCGCCACTTGTTTTGATGTACGTTTTTGTTGATAACGTCACAAGTTTGTATCTTTCAGTGTTGAGGTGGGCACCGTTAGATTCTGTGTCTTTACGATCATAAACGATGTGTTGGATGTGCAGCTAGGATAAGTAATAAGGGAGCTAGGAGTGATTTTCTTTGCAGTAATAGGTTAGCATTTTTCGCTCGGGGCTAATTCAGAGGCTCACTGTTAGCATTGTGTGTTTTTTTGGAAAAAGGAAATGAAAAAGATCAGTTAAATTCGTTTTTTCCTATTATATTGATATCAAATATTCATAGTTTATTAAATATTAAGGTTCCTTAGACTTTGCTTCCTGCAAATGACTTCTCACATCAACCCCCGGTTCTTCTCCACCCACTGACGACACCTTGTCTTTCTCAACCTACCAGGTGAGGAGGGAGCTGCAGAAGTGTAAGGCGAGGAAGGCGGCGGGTCCAGATGGCATCAGCTCGAGGCTCCTCAAATGTGCAGATGAGCTGTTTGGGATTGTGGACCTTCTGTTCAACCTGAGCCTGAAGCAAGGGAGGGTACCACAACTGTGGAAGACATCCTGTGTGGTACCTGTGCCAAAGACCTCTCACCCCAAGGAATTCAACAGCTACCGGCCGGTGGCGCTGACATCACAGCTGATGAAGACCCTGGAGAGGCTGGTCCTTGGACACCTCCGGCCCCTTGTGAGACCATCAATGGACCCGCTGCAGTTCGCCTACCAGCCTGCCATCGGGGTGGATGACGCCGTCATCTACCTGCTGCAGAGGTCCCTCTCCCACCTGGAGAACCTGGAGAATGCTGGGGGCACTGTGAGGATCATGTTCTTTGATTTCTCCAGTGCCTTCAACACCATCCAGCCCCCGCTCCTGGGGGACAAGCTGCAGCTCTCGGGGGTGGATCACCACCTCACCTCCTGGATCCTGGACTACCTCACCAACCGCCCACAGTATGTGAGGACCAGGGAGTGTCAATCAGACACCATCATCAGCAGTACGGGGGCCCCCCAGGGGACGGTGCTGGCACAGTTTCTCTTCAACTGTGCCAGCACCACACTGCAGACTTCACCCACAACACCGCAACCTGTCACCTGCAGAAGTTCTCTGACGACTCCGCCATCGTTGGCCTCATCACCAACGAGGACGACAGGGAGTACAGGGAGCTGACGCAGGACTTCACCCTCTGGTGCCAGAGGAACCACCTTCAGCCGAACGCAGCGAAGACCAAGGAGCTGGTGGTGGATTTCAGACGGCGCAAACACTCCCCCCCGACACCAGTGAACATCCAGGGAGCGGACATTGAGATTGTGAAATCTTACAAATACCTGGGTGTTCATCTGAACAATAAACTGGACTGGACTGATAATTCTGCTGCTCTGTACAAGAAGGAACAGAGCAGACTCTTTCTGCTGAGGAGACTGAGGTCTTTCGGGGTGCAGGGGGCACTCCTTCAGACCTTCTTTGACTCTGTTGTGGCATCAGCCATTTTCTATGGTGTGGCCTGCTGGGGCAGCAGCATCTCTGCTGCTGACAGGAAGAGACTGAACAAACTGGTAAGGAAGGCAAGCTCTGTCTTGGGGAGTCCTCTGGACACTGTGGAGGTGGTGGGAGACAGGAGAATGGCAGCCAAGCTGTCCTCCCTGCTGGACAATATGTCCCACCCCCTCCAGGACACCCTGTCCTCACTGTGCAGCACCTTCAGCGACAGGCTGCTGCACCCCACCTGTCACACGGAGAGATACCGCAGGTCCTTCCTTCCTGCAGCGGTCAGACTTTACAACCAGCACTTCCCCTAGTAGACCCTCCTACACACACACCACAACACAGACTATATCACCGCTTGCTGCTAAATACAAACCAACTTTGTGCAATATGTGCTATATGTGCAATATATATATGCCATTAATAACTGTGTAATTTATACCTGGCTGCTAAAACCTTTACTGTTACAAGGTATTTATCTTGTATTTTGTAGATTGTGTAACTTGCTGCTGTTAAATACCGTCAAACTATGTGCAATATGTGCTTTATGTGCAATATATACTTTATATACATATGCCATCTTTAATAACTGTAATATATACCGGGCTGCTAAATCCTAAGAACTGCTACAGGATGTGATTTGTAGATTTGATTTGTTTTTGATCTGTATTTTTTTAAATTATGTAACTTTTTTAGTTTTTATCTTTATTTTTAGCATATTGTTTATTGTTTATTATATTATAACTTAGTACTTTTTTAGCATATTGTTGTGTTGTTTGTTTATTGTATTATAACTTTGTACTTTTTTTAACGCATTTGAGATATGCAACACAAAGCTGTCTGTGGCTCTTTCCTGCTGTAATGCTGCAAATTTCCCCTCTGTGGGACTAATAAAGGGATTCTGATTCTGATTGATGACGCGATTTCGGCCCCGGAACCGGGTCCGTGGGGCCTAAGAGGTTTTAAAGTATTTCAAGTAGACACACGTTTTATTATTATTATTACCCATGCAAGAGTTGACTTAACTGTTGTAGTTGGAGCTCATGTTGAACAATGAGCTACAGTAACTAATGATTAGTTTCATAATGGTTTAATATGCTGATTATTTTCTACATTAATAGATGAAGGTCTGGTTTGTTCAAACTCAAAATAGTAGGACATGCTGTCATAATTACGTTCGAAGTGACACCTTTACAATGTTAAAGCTGTTTTTATTTACGGCTAAAAAGCATGCTAAAATGCCCAAGATTAAAGAATTAAACTAATAAATAAAAACAAGGATAATTGTGTGTTATTTGGAAAAGAATAACAAATTAGAAGGAAAAAAAGATTTAAAAAAATACAGATTTCAGTATTTTGAGGCTCTAAGCCCCATTTCTTTTCCTCACAGACGGCAAAAAAATTCTGACATTATGCAGTTTAAAATAAAAACAAATAAATAAAAAGATAAAACACTGGCATCTAATTTACGTTAGAATAAATAGAATGGTTTTGAATAATAGATGAGTAAAATCTACGTCACTTTACAGCCCCGCCCACTTTTGGGGAAAACAACGCTGTCATTTGAACGGCGATCAAGCTTGAAGGCACAGAGATCTTCCGTTGCTGTCCTTTCTTCTTAGAGGAAGTACAAAACCCGTAACTCTGGATTTGTCTTAATGTTTGAGGTGCAATAAACGACACAGCAGCTTTTTGGCATTTTAAAACTATTATTTTCTGCCTCGCTCATGAGAGTTACAGCTGGCAAAATGACAGCCTCGCCTACTGATTTTAATTTACACACTCTCCTAGCTCTCCCACCCACACCTTTATAACCCTGACTACGTCACAACTTCCCCGCCCTCCCCCGTCCGCTCCCCCAACCACAGGCCCGCACCTAGACCAGCATCCTGTGCAGCTCTGTGATTGGCCAAGAGACGGGGGATGCCTGAGTGACACCCTCAGCCTCCTATCAGGGTCGCTACACTACCCCCCCACTACAAAGTTCCTCGCCCACGAGGAACCAATAACACTCCGCACAAACACTATAACTACCCCCACCCTCTCCAGTACTCTGCAGGGACCAACCCTGCTGTCCAGTTTTGGGCCCCAGCCTTCCTTCCGTTGTGGGCTGTAGACCCCAACCAGTTCCCCGGCCCGGAAATGCTGCCCTCTTGTCCTGGTGTCATAGTTCCGCTTCCGTCCACCGCGTCCCATCCCAGCTGGATGAGGCCCATAAGCAGGCAAGCATAACTACCGCGGAGAGGAGTACCCTGGAGCAGAACGCCCAACCCAGAGCAGCCTCGATCAAGGCAGAGGCGGAGCAGACCCGGGACTCTGGGAGGTTCCGACGCGGAGGCGAACTGAAGGTGATGGAGCTTATTCTGGAGCTCGTTGTACCCTCGCTGCAGCGCCTTAGCGTCTCTATCCATCTCGCTGCTCCACTCGGGGTACTTGATGCCGTCCCTTTGCATCTGCTGGACCTTCAGCTGCTTCTCCCTCAGCAGCTCCTCCAGCTGCCGCTCTCTGCTCTGACTGCCTTCCCTGACCCTCTGAGCGGACCTCAGCTGCTGCTCCAGCTCCTTCTGCTTACCAGCCTCTGCTTCAGCTCTCTCTCTCTGTGCTTGCCTCATGTCCTCCTCCAGCCTGAGGGCCCGGTCGCTCTCGCTCTGAGCCTCGGCCTCCAACTCGGCCCGCTCCCTGGCCAACCGCTCCACCTCCCGCTGTAGCTCGGCCACGTGCTCCCGGTTGTCCGCCGCCTCCTGCTGGTGGTCCGCAATGCTGCCATTGAGCTGGGCCAGCTGGTTCATCAGACGCTCTTCCAGGTGGTCCTTCTCGGCTTCCAGGCTTCTGAGCCGCTCTTTGAACTGCGCCTCCCTCTTGGCACCCTCCTCCACCAGGCTCCTTTCTCTCCAGTGCATGACATTAAGGATTTTGGGAGATGGCCCTGTGGGCCATCTAAGCTAATTTACAGATGGCCGTGAGCCCAATAGAGATTGCCCTGAAAAATGAGTGCGGACGAAATGCCACGAAGGGTTTGGGGGGCCTCCCCCTAGAACATTTAGATTTTTGCAGGTCTTAGATGCTGTCTTGTGCATTCTCTAGACTGAATTATGAGATGAACCAGCACAATATTATATTGTACAATTTCAATTTTATTCTTCATTTCACTTGTTTGTTTGTTCTTGTTTCTGTTTGCTCGCTTGCATACCCTGCATAGCTATAAGAAAATACTTAAGTTGTTGGTCAAGACACTTTCCATCTGATGAAGGCAAATGCCTTCATCAGATGTAAAAAAGTAGAAAACATTACATTCAGTTGTTACTGCCAAAACAAACATTATTTACACTATTATGGCCCCTGTTAAAAATGTTTGTAATGTTATCTACTGTAAGTTGGTCGAACGAATGCCTCCTCATCCGGAAGTTGACCGAGCAGACCCGAGCAACAGTCGAGAGGAGCCGAGCGCATCCGCGAAGCATACAAAATGGCGACGTCAGAGTTCCCTTTGGCCGGCAAATCTAAATCTCTTCGGTCACAATAATTTCCCTTTAGCACAATAACGCTTCAATTGCGCCACTTATGTGACAGACAAGAATAGTCTATTCTAATGTCTAACACTTAATGTGGAGAAAGAGATGTCCTGTATGGGTTGATTGTGCGTTGATCTGTTGGTAATGCCTCGGGGTTCCGGTGGGCATGTAAACAAATGCATAATGCTGCGCTATACTTTGTGGCCTCACCCAGTTGCATAGCGACACTTATTGTTTAGGTGTCTTTTAATAAGCAGGTAGTCCTTTCATTAGCTAGAACTAACTAGATCTGATCAATATGGACATAAACGCGAGTGAAGTCTAATCTGACGGGAGAGAGATCAGCTGCTGCTGACGAGTCGACACGCAGCACTGCATGATGATCACATGCAGCGGTGAGCGGACAAAACACACACTTCAGGTTAGAATATCACACGTAGCTATTTTAATTACCTCTCAAACTACCTAAACTAGTTATAGATATGTTTAGTTTTACTGTCGGGTCACTCATTACTGGATCCGCGAGCTGCTGGCATAATAGATTGCCCGACGGGCAACCAGCAGGTGAGGCTTCATTGCCCGAGCTAAATACTAGATGGCCCCGGGCCATCGGGCAGCCCTTAATGTCGAGCCCTGCTCTCTCTTTGCCCTCTTGGAGGCTCTTCTCCAGAGAGGCCACCCGGCTCTCCTTCTCTCTACTCTCCTGGAGATCTCGCTCAAGAGAGGCCAGCTCCGCTTTGAGTCTAGCCTCCTGTTGCTGCCACAGTTCCCTCTCTGCACTGACAGCTCCTTCCATCTCCCTCAGTTTCTCCTCTAATAAAGCTGGAACACTTTCAGTCATCTTGTTCACCCATACCGGCTTCTCCTCCTCTCTGCAGCTCCTCACAGCCGGTGGTACCGGCCCTCCGCTGCTCCTCGCTGCCACACCCCACACAATTTCTCTCTCCGCAGCCATCTCCAAGGCCGCCTGCAAGGACTGTGGATGCTGCAGCTGTACCCCAACCCTCAAGTCCGCAGAGAGGAGAGCCCTGATGAATTGATCACGTGCCAGCTCACTCTGCACTCCGGGTGGCATGTGTGCATATGCCCGCCGCGTCAGGCTCTCCACATCGTTAGCCAACGCCCGCAGCGTCTCTCCAGACTTCCGACAGCGGTGACTCAATTTGTTCCGGAGCAGCTCTGGCGGGAAACACTGTCCAAATCGCCTCTTCAAAGCCCCCGCTAACGCCTCGTAGCTGTGTCTGTCCTCAGGGCTAAGCAGCAGCAGACATGATAGAGCCTCCTCCGTAAGGCACAAAGCTAGCTGTAGTGCTTTAGTCTCTGCTGACCACCCCCCGGCATTTGCAAGCAGTTCAAATTGGGCATGGAACGCCTCCCAGTCAGCCTTACCCGAGTACTTGGGTGTCTCCACGGACGCGGCGGCTTCTACCGGTTGATGGGCGCCGCCATTGTTGTTTACGCAGCTGAAGATGGCGCCATTCCCGCGTCTCTAGCCATCATCACCGCCGACTCTCTCAGGCGCTCTCTCGCCTCCCGTGCACTCCTGAACTCCCCACTCATGTCCTTCGGCCACCCGCATACTCTGTCTTCCTCTCTATCACCACTTTCCTGCTTCACTCCCCTCTCGCTGAACTTTTCCATCTCCGCTAGATTACCTGCTAGCTCCGTGACGCAGTTACGAACACCCGTCCGGATAGACGCCCTCCGTTCGAAAAGTAACTTCTGACACCAATGTAACGTTCACAGATGGAGTCGGAAACAGGCTTCTAGTTATTAGGCTTTAATAACTCTTATTTCTTAGTATCACAGATTCAGGAACAGGTACAGCTTGGGGTTTCCACCTTACACACTCTCCTAGCTCTCCCACCCACACCTTTATAACCCTGACTACGTCACAACTTCCCCGCCCTCCCCCGTCCGCTCCCCCAACCACAGGCCCGCACCTAGACCAGCATCCTGTGCAGCTCTGTGATTGGCCAAGAGACGGGGATGCCTGAGTGACACCCTAAGCCTCCTATCAGGGTCGCTACAATACGTTTCTAGCTAAACATAATTGAGAATGCAGTTTAGTTCTGTGGGAACGTAATTTTTAGGAGACAGAGTTGTTTTATTTTACTGTTACTTTGGATGAGTTTTTCATGAGTCAGTCAAATTAATTTGCTTTCATATGCCATATTCATATGTATCACACACGTAAGGGTAAGACACAAACCTATTCAACAAATGCAATGCAATTTTCACTGAAGTCACAGATAACGTCATATCTAATATTTAAACAAATCATTTCCTTGTCACTAAAGCATTGACTACGCTATTCATCTTCCTTAAATGTAGGCATTACGTTACATGTTCCGTTCTACTGCCACAATAAGTCTGTTTCTATGATAATAAAATGAAAAGAGGCATTGGTAATAATATGAATAAAAACAACAATGTTTGGGTTCGTTGTTCAGATAGGCTGTTAGCTGCAATAAATAACTCCAGTTCAACAAACCATATTACAATATCTAAGTGAGCGTTATTTCTGGACCATCTTGAAATGTGACTTTCATATTTTAAAGATACACACATTTTATTGTGAGATTAATTGAATATACACTAACCCTTTCTTCAACAATACATTGACGTTAGCTAGTCTATTTTATGCTATAGTAGAGGATAGCGAATTTAAATGAGCATTAACAATGCATACAGTAACCTAACTAGCAAACTAACTATCTAACGTACAAGGATGACCTTAGTATACCAACCTCACACAGAAGCCTTTTTGTATACAGTAGCGTCCCACTTAATGTTTTAAACTTCTCTATTACGTTTGAACCTGGATGCTATGTGTAGCATCGTTAGCACAGATGTAGCTACCGATTGCTCAAATGCTAACCCAACTCTAAACATTCATTAACGTTAGATTCATAAAAACACCAGTAACATAACATAAGGTACGCAGGGTTGAGTTACCGAAGAAACTGCACTCATGGACGGTCTGTTCTAACCACTGATAAGTCCTATATTTGCATGACAAATAGTCCACCAGGAACCAACACAACAAACACGGCCGAGTTCAAGTAGTGTTCTCCGGATGAGCTGATCCCTTGAATACATAACAAGAACTGGATACAGCGTGGGAGCCGGAGCCTCGTTCATTCCTATGAGAGTTGCTCATTGGCGCATGAAGACAAAATGGTCCTACTTTTGAGAGGGCGAAACGTAACGAAAGTATTCATATAATCATATAATCCGATCTTATTGTGCATCAATGGGTAAAGGTAAAAGTAACATGAACGTGCCGGGCGGCGCGGTCCCGTGGGTTAGATCCGCGTTCATAATGCAGAGGGAAATAACTCTCTGAATAACGTTATTAGCACATTTTACAACTTGAGGACCGAATGTTTTTAATAAGGGCTATACAAATGTTCATACTGGGTAGTTTATTTAGTTAAAAAAAGAGTATCCAACGATTTACGGCCCCTACACACGGCGGCGTGCGTTGTGGCTGAAACTCGACCAACAACCAATTACATGAATCTCCCACCCCAGACACACAAGCACGCGGTTTGATTGGCTAGAGCTTGTACTGGCATATGATTCGATTGGCTGACGCCTCCATTGAGGCGTCAAAAGTAGAACATTGCTCTACTTTTGCAGCGTGCACCGCGAGAGAAGCTACGCTTTGCTCCCACAATGCAGTTTGGCGAATCGTGACGTCACCCCATTCAAAGTGAATGGGCAGAAGCGTTGAAGTGGCCACGCACGCCGCCGTGTGTAGGGGCCGTTACAGACGTCTCTGTGAAAACCACCCTTGAATGATGGGATAGTAGACAAAAAGCTTCAGGAATCCAAACTATAACATATAAAAAGTACCCTGTATCAAGATTGATGCAAAATAAGTGACATTTGACCATTTTAGAGAGGTTTAGCAACAAAAAAAACACCTTTGGGTGGATTTGCCGTTTCTCTGGAACCCATTGGTCGATTTTGGTGATTGACGCCTCTTTTGAACCGTTAGAGCTAATATAATTGAAGGTGAAGTTCCGCATACACACACACATTACCATTGAGGAGTGAGAGTCACGCGCATCAAGTCGAAAGCTATGTTATGCTCTGAAAATTGAAAACTGAAACCAAGGTTCAAACTAGTAATTATGAAGATGGATTATCAGTAATCATTTCAAAGTGACACAGACACATTGGATTAACCATTGGATTAACCTTCAGCAGCGTTTCTATCGTTTTAATGCCATTGAAAACAACTTTTGATAAGAACAACAGCTAAGGTAAGAAGCTTCCTCCGTGAAGCTACGTGTTGTGATGTCTGTTTTCGTTTCCCCTGTCGCGAGTTTCGATCGCTCATTGATGATACTAATATTTCTGGAATCTGTGGAATCTTAGTATGCTAATCGATATATTGTTTGTGCAGATACCATAAGTAATAAGGGTATTTAAGCCGTGAGTTTGGTGCTAAGTGCAATAGCATTTTAGACGCTTCTTGTGAGACTTGTGTTTTGTTTCGGTAAAAATGGTTCGTATCGTCAGTTAGCTGAGTTTCTTCCCGTAAAAGTGAGTATGGAACATTAATAGTTTCATAAATGTTAAGAAGCCCTGAGACACAGTTTTGTGAAAAGAAAAGCCCTGTATTATAACTTTTTATAACTCCCTAATACAAACTTTGCTCTGCTTTTACATTATCATTTGCCATTTCCATTTTAATTTAACACAGAGGACTGGAGCAAAATGTACAGCCCTATTGAATCAGTATCCATTGTGAAGCAGGACTTGTTTTTTTATCAAATCGGATAACCAAATCTTATGTGAGCTCCCAATACAATTTATCATGGAAAACATTCTGAAAGATATCTATGGTGTATGCAGAGCCGGCCCGACCCATTAAGCGACATAAGCGGCCGCTTAGGGCCCCGCAGCCACTAAGGGGCCCCGCAGCCACTAAGGGGCCCCCTAGCAACAAAAAAATATATATCAGTACACCGTCGCCGTGATAACTATGTTTAATTAATTTTGTTAATATGCCTAGATTGCTTACTCTCAAAGTCATGTATTATATTATTGAGTCAATAATATAATACATTAACCGTGCTTTACCTGAACCTCATCATGACACGAGAGATGACGGCAGGATTGTAATTTCCCTTTTTCAGTGAATGCAACAGGGGCAAGACACCAGACCAACCTGAGAGTTGAATGGAAATAAACATGTCTTGTTGGCTGACAGGTACATATCCTGTGAGCTGTGACAATGTTTAAAATAAACTGTCAGTAGGACTCTGAATTTTTTGAAGATGGACATAAGAACATTTTTTCTTAAAAAATACGAAAATTCTCAAGTGGTGGCTCACACAACAACCCAAGAGCCACAGGTAAACAAGGTAAGTAAATGTCAGTAAAATTCCAAGTTATGCGAACATGTAAGCAAAGCATAAATTACAGCTACGTTGACGTTACTTTGAATCGCAGGGGTAAGCTAAACCGTTAGCAAGTAGCTATAGCTATATTAAATAAACAGTTTTTCATACAATCTAAATGTAATGTTTTTTAGCATTACCTGGTGATTTCAAAGAAAGCTCTCTGGGAAATGTTGACTTACTGTTCGACATGAAGTTAGAAGCTACCTTAGAGTACACAGTTGAGCCTGAATCCTGTCAGTTAAAGTGTTTCATAGTTAGCTTAGCTAAGCATTAACCTAGCACTGAAATATATGGATGTTATGTGACAGTATTTCTGAGAAAAATCTGCTGAAATGGTGGCATAGTTGCCACTGCTTTACATGTCGACAGCATGTTTGAACGTATTTGCAGTAGTAAATGTGGCTGTTTGGCCACTGACGTTGCCATAACAACACCTGAATTTAAATGTGCAACCTCTTTTTGTGACAGATTTTTGCAAGAAATTATAAATCTTCTGAATGATATTCCTATTGACAGCTAGTTTCTATGTGAACATTATGAGATGGACAGCCAGAGAGAATACATGAAAAACAGTTATGAAATACTATATGACAAAACAAGAATACGGTTTAAGTGATTTGTAAGATATCCATAAAGAAAGATCTGCTTATAGTTCTGTTTCATATGGGTGTTGAGACATGTATCCATAGATCTCTAAATTTTGCTCTCAAAGTGCACCAGATTAATGCTTTTAACTTCAATATTTTAAAAAATATCTTCCCGGGGGAGCATGCCCCCGGGCCCCCCTAGAGGAGGTGATGACCCCCCTAGAGGAGGTTAGGTCCACGGTGTTTACATGCTTATCTATACAATATTTGTGCTTATGCTAACATCACAAGACAAAAGTTGGTCCCGTGTTGTGTGTAGTGAGAGCTAGAGTGAGGGGGGCCCCCAAGCCAAAGCTCGCTTAGGGCCCCCAAAAGTATAGGGCCGGCCCTGGGTGTATGTCTTCAATATTAACAGCATGTTACAAGTTCCAAAATACAATTTGCAATGTAATCTGTTTCTTTAAATGTGTATTAAATCAACTACAACATCCTATCAAAAAAAGAATCCCAATAGGAGAGCTTTGAGGATATGTACGGGTACATGCACGGGGTACTGCTTATTTGCACTCACAGATGTGGGTCTGCCACTGCCTGCCAAACATACAGCATATGTCAATATTAATTTTCAGGAATCAATAGTGAACTTTTGTCCTTAATAACTTTAATGTGGGAGAACAAATCACAACATGTCTACGTCCACGCAGGACTTCAGATACGTTTGATGTGGTTTTACTGACATTTTCCAGTTTTTTTCTTGCAGTAAATGTTGTGTTGAGTCCTCTTTGACTTTATTTTAAGGTAACTGATTCAATATCATGCCAAGGTTTGATGATTAAGTCAAAGTTAGTTTGCTTATTAATGCTTGTACACATGCAGAATATTAAATGTTTAACATTCCGTGATGAATACTTGGAGGCCTTTTAATAGAGTACTGTATCATAATGCATAAATGATGCCCCTAATAAAGTAACATTTACCAGAAACATGAGCTACATGTCTCAGAATGTATCAATTGTTGTAATTCCCAAAATAAAGCAACAGGATGTGAGTGTTTTGCTTACTTAACCCTTTGGTGTGATTTCATCAAAGGATTTAAGCATCGTATAAGCTAATTGAAAACAGTTTAATGGTTTCTTTTGGTCTAACATAACCTGATAGTCATTACTAGTTTTGAGTTGAAATCTGATTTGAATCTCTTCGCTGCATTTTATTTTGAGTTTTCTGTAATTTCCCATTTAGACAAAGGATCCTTTGAAAAACCACAATGACGTACTACTTGCAAACTGATCTTGGTTAGAAAAACCGATTATGTTGTTAAGCATATGAGTAGATGTACGCTTGAAATGTATAATATGCCTCCAAAGTCTACTGTTGCACTGGAAAGAGTATAATAAATTGTGAGGCACTGTATACCCCATTATGCATGTTATAACTAAACGTTAATCTAGAACTCTGGATTACTGCACCCAACTTTCTTTTTACAACCAACTAATAGACCTTAAGCCGCATTCATTGATTTACTTACCCTACCTAAAACAGTACAACAAGCTGAAAATACAGCATCTGAAAGTATGCTATGATCATTCGGTACTGACAAAACTCTTCTAGAGGAATTGCAAACTTGGAAGCACCCTGAGAAACGACAGAAGGGCTTTTTTGTTTTTGTATTCGCACCACCAAAAGAGTGGTTGAAAGATGAAGTATTTTTTTAGGTCGACAAGGTAGTTGATCAACTGGTTCCTTGTCAAAAAGCAAATGGTTAATCCATTGGACTTTGGAGTATTGCAGAAAATAAGCTCTGGCAAATAAACGTAAAACACTTTTTTTTCTTTTTCAGCAGGATAAACCCAACCACTTTTTGAAGCATACAGTAATACAATTGACAGAGGTACAAACGGAAGTATACAAACTACATCCTGGTTGCATGACTTTACTTCAAAAACGTAACTAGGCGGACTCATGTGGGCATGACGACAATAAGTCTTTTCATTTAGCCAATTGTTAGCAATCATCTTTTTTAAGATAAATAAAGTTAATCAATTCATGAGTAGGGTATTTACTTACATATTTTTCTGTTGAAGTTTTTTAGGCTACTAACCATAAAACCAATTCAAACACATCTACTTTAGGATAACGAAAAAATCCTAACTAATTTCTGTACCACTCTAGATAACTTTGGAGTGATTTAAAACAGCGTAGAGCTTTTTAATATTATGATAATAAATAAACAACTCAGTTCCATTTCCAAATGTTACAAAAAAAAATCTATTATGGAAGTACTTTTTTCCAATTTTAGTGATTTGGCTATGATTTGTGTTTATTACTAGCTGTTGTTTGTGTGGTTTCTCCTCACAGGTTAACACATTTAAAAAAGAAATACAAGTAACTGGTTGCTGCTTTGGCATATTTGTCAGACAAATCACTGTATACTTAAATCAATTCTTTCTGGAAGAGTATTCTGAATTGAAAGCTTAAAAATAGTCCCTCAAAAAAGTGTTCTTAGAACAATGAGTTATTACGTTGCAAACACAATAACTACTTTCAAGAACTATGAGAACGTTTTACTCGTTAGCTTTGATGATAGCATTCAGTGGTTGGATCTGAGACTTAACCAAAACAGTTAGGGAGGCTCTGTAAACGATGAAGGAACTGAAACAGGCTAAAATGCTGTAGACTGGAGCTGTAGAATCAAAATAGAAGTTTGTGCTAAATTATTTAATCCATTGTTAATGTAACAATTATTGAGTACTGCAGGTTTTACAACTTAAAACAAAATAAATACGTACCATTTTTAGCCTGGTGGTACAGACTTGTTTCATCCATGTCTACTTTTCGTCCACATTGTCCTAAACCGTCAATGAGGTGTTCCAAAGGTGTTTCAGAGTCTGCGCTGGGATAGCACCTCAGCCAAGTGGAGCATCTTGTGGTATAGACCCCGCAGAGGTCCCCCTCCAGCTTGGCACACACTGGACAGCAGCCACAGCCCGGCTCCCTCACTATCTCTGTGCATGCTGCTGTGACTTCGGGACATGAAGCTAGTTGCTCCGCAGTACAACTCGGACATCGGAAAGCTAAATCCCCAAGTAAGATTCCAGGCAATAAAAAGTATGCAAACAGCAACCCGTAAGTAAAATATATGACCATTCTAACGTTTTTTGGGTTTATAAGTGACTACTGAAAGGCCAAAATGAACGTTGGAAGATAACCAGATAAACAGGACCCTGAGGGTCAACTGTGTGTGGGTAAACATTGGATGCCACTGACAGGGTCCTATCTGCTGTCATATTACTGCCTGACTAAACAACAAGAGTGCAAATAAAACCAAAGTCTACGTCCTGCGATGATTGATTTGATTTATTTGTGCAGATACAAATACATTACATGTAAGTTTTAAAATACATTTTACGATGTAGTAAAATAAAATAAAAAGTCTATAAGAAGGTTACAGGTATTTTCATATGTGCAAACATAGATTTATAAAACCAATATAATAATTTCCACCATCTAGGCTGGTATGTTTTCAATCCAGGGAGTATGTGATTGTGCAATACGCCTTGCCGGAGGTCAAAGCTCTCCCAGAACCATTCAAATTCATAAACAGTTCACAGAAATAAGGTAGATGACATTCTTTATTTATTTTTCTATTAAGTTCATTGCACTGCCATGCTGAAAGGACAAACATAAATACAACTGACTCAGCACCATTTACACTCTCTTCAAAAATAATTTTAAAGTTAAGGCAAACTTAAGTTTATTCATGGTAATGCTCTGGGATTTGGTGTCCAGGGCTCCTGGGCCTTCTTAAAGGTTTTTTTTTAATGTTTTTCTGTATTTTTCTTTTTGTGTTTGAATGTTTTGTATGTCTGTTTTACATTAATGGTTGAATCTAGCAATCTTTACAATCATGAATCACATTTATGCGTAACAAGTGACAGGAACATTATTTGCTATTATTTCCAGACTGGATGAATTAAAGGGTATAAAAATCATTCATTTGAATATCAGGAGTCTGTTGCCCAAAATGGATTTACTTCGGATATGGGTTGTTCTACATAAACCTAAAATCATCACACTCTCTGAAACTTGGCTTAGTAGTAACATTTCCGATAGTGAACTACAAATCACAAATTATTTGCTTTACAGATCTGATAGATGCAGCAGGGGTGGAGGTGTGGCTATTTATGTCTCCTCTGACCTTGTGACTGAGCTAATTGCTACTTCTATAGAGCCTCTACATTCCGAATGCATTTTTCTTAAAATTATTTTTCATGAAAATAAATGCTTAACTATTGGTAGTATCTATAGGCCACCTTCTTCACCTGCAGAGTCTTTTAACCATATAATTGACACTATCAACTCCATTTCCTGCGGAAATGAAATAATCTTGCTTGGTGATTTCAACAAAAATTAGTTGGATAAATCCTCTGATAGAGAGAAAAAACTGTTCAGTAGTCTAAATGTTAAACAGCTAATTAATGAGCCAACTCGTACCAGTCTTAGGACGCAATCTCTGCTTGACTGGATACTGGTGTCACATCCTGACAGAATCTTAAAAGCTGGTGTCATGTCGGATTGCTTCAGCGATCATTCAATTGTTTATTGTGTATGGAAAATCCAATTAATTATCTAACTCCGAAACTAGTCAAAAATCAGACAATATAAAAAATTGAATGTTGATTTATTTATTAATGATGTTGTTGCCCTTAATTGGGACAGATTCGAAATAATATTTTTTTTCTACAAGATGCTTGGGATTTTCTGCATAAAGAGCTCACTGATGTCATGAACAAACATGCACCTGTGAGAACGGTTAAGGTCAAAGGTCAACATCTCCCTTGGATCAATTCTGAACTCATCAGTCTCTTTAGGGAAAGGGATAAAGCATGGTCGATATATCGTCATTCAAGAAGCCGATTGGGAAGTATACAGGCATCTTCGAAATCTGAGTAAATCCAAAACCCGAAAAGCTAAATCGAACTACTATAAATAATCTCTCACATCGGACTTTAAGAATCCCAAGCAAATTTGGACTAAAATTAAATCTATTTTAAATAAATCAAGTAAACATTCAATTAATAAAATAAGAACTTCTGATACAATAATTCATGACCCATTATCCATTGCTCAAATATTTAATCAGCATTTCGCTAATGTATGTTCCACACTACTATCTGACTCCTATTTGACGACTGGTATTTCTAATAGTAACTCATACTGCAACAGTTATTTTTCTTTTAAGAAGATTCTACCACACGAAGTTCATAATGCTATCACAGAATTAAAAGTGGATGGCAGTGCAGGACTCGATGGTATAGAAAACAGGTTCATAAAATTGGTATCCCATATTCTCATGTGCCCACTTGCTGATTTGTTCAACCTGTCTTTGTCCACCTGTGAGTTGCCGACTATTTGGAAATGTGCAAGCATCATTCCACTGCATAAAGGTGGTAATTTACTTGATACAGGCTCCCACACTGTCTGTTTTTAAATCCCGTCTTAAAACGCACCGCTTCTCCTTAACATTCGGAAACAAGTAGATTGTTGCTTTTATTTGCTTTCAGTGGTCTATTGTTTTTTATTATATGGCTGTTTTTTTTTGTTTTTTTTGTTTTTAATAATTACGTTTATTCTGGGTTGTTTTGTGTTTGTGTCTTTTAGTTTAAATGTATTTATGTTATGTTTTGTGAGCTTATCTCTCTGTACAGCACTTTGGTCTGAATTTTTTTAAAGTGCTATATAAATACAGTTGGATTGGATTGGATGCAAATAATTATAGACCAATCTCTATAATCTGCTCTATTTCCAAAGTTTTGGAGAAAATAATTTATAATCAACTGTCACATTATCTCAATATTTATCATATTTTATCTCCGGTTCAATCTGGTTTCAGGCCTAATCACTCCACAACAACCGCCCTACTTAAATTTAAGAATGACTTGTACTCTGCTGCAGATGATGGTGAACTCACAGGTGCCATTTTTATTGACTTGAGAAAAGCCTTTGATTTCGTTGATCGATATCTGCTCTTGGATAAACTTCACGGCATTGGCCTTTCTAATAATACAGTGTTATGGTTTAACTCGTACCTTCTCAGTAGAAAGCAATGTGTGGTTGTTAATTGAAAACAGTCTGACCTGTTGATCTAACAAAAGGGTGTACCCCAAGGATCAACTCTGAGCCCACTTCTGTTCTTTATTTACATAAATGATTTATCTTCTTGTCTCATTAATGTTTGTACTCACCTTCATGCTGATGAGACTGTCATATATACATCCAAATCAGATTTTTCACAAATTCAGATCTCTCTTCAATCGGATTTTAATATCTTACAGGACTGGCTATCACGCAATAAACTACTGCTTAACAAAACAAAATCTTATACCATGGTCTTTGGTACCAGGCAGAAGCTCAAATCCAAACCTAATGTAGTAATAACATGTAAGGATGGCACTTCTCTGCATAAAGTTGATAGCTTTAAATATCTTGGTGTATGGCTAGACTCTGAACTTTCATTTAAACTACATATAAAGCATGTAATACAAAAAGTCAATTACGGAATAGGTGTTTTACACCGCTCTCGCAATTGTTTTACGCTCAGTGTCCAAAAGAGAATTGCTTCTCAGCTTATTCTTCCGATTATGGACTATTGTGATGTTGTCTACCAAAATGCACATAAATCAGATCTTGCTCCAACATAACATTCAACATAGCCTACAACAGACTATGCAGATTTGTTCTTGGTTGTCCTTTTCGTACACATCACTGCACAATGTATAACCAACTTAAATGGCCTTCTTTAAATGTAAGAAGACACACGGATTGGCTTCAGCTGATATTTAAATGCATTTATCTGAACTATCCCCCTTATTTAAAGCAGTATTTCGTACCCTACTTGTCAAATCATCAAGTTAGACACTTTGTTCAGATTTATTTCTCTGTCCCCTTTGCAAAAAAGTTGATTGGCAGAAGAGCGTTCAATTTCAAAGCCCCAACAGACTGGAATACTTTACCTGCTGCTATTAGATCTCTTGCATCATTGGGTATATTTAAACATGCATTGTTATCTCACTTTCAACTGGTCTGTACTTGTTATTAACTGATATTGATGAAACTGATTTGCTCGACTGTCTCAAATTGTAATGATTGTGTGCATTGCTTGAATTTTACTTAACAGACTGTATGTGGTCGTCTTGTGTGTCATGTTTTGCATTTTGTCTTTTTGTTTATGTATGTCTGTAAGTTGTTGCTATTGTCTGGACCCCCTTGAAAACGAGATGGTGCATTTCAAGGGGTTTATCCCAATGAATACATATTTCTATATAAACCACAGAAAACCAGATCTTTCCAGGGGAATATTAAAGCTAAGTCAGAGTGTCTATGATGTGGCCCCTTCATTCGCTGCATGTCAGCTGGCACTCAGTTAAATGATGATAATTAAATTATTATTTTCCCTAGTGGTGGTAGACAACATGTTGTGCTTTGTTACCAAATGCACCTGGACAAGCCAGATGTTTAGGCTATCCTTCAGACAAAATACTGTTGTATTGTTCTCTGCTTGAACCCCATCTAGTGGGGACAATTGTGACACAGGACTTGCTTCATTCTAGTGTTACTTTCCTCCATTTTCCAGCTAGTAGTGATTAAGTTAGCAATTATACGCTAAAGTTGCTTTGATATCTATATTGGCAAAAAGGTCCTTTTTAAGGTTGATCCAGAAGTCAAGTAAGGGTTGACAAAGATTGCTTCCACAAGTAAGGTCTGTGAGTGGAACAGGGTTTTCAGGTTAGGGGACAGAAGAAGTGCCACCTGATGATGACAAAATCAACACTCCTCCTCAATGGCATGCCACTGAGAGAACGCCTGGACCTGTCTCAACAGCTGGCAGCAGAAGCTCTTGAAAATGTGTTGAGCGAGCTAAGAAATAGGACGACAAAAACATTTGTCAAACCCAACACAAAATGGGAGATGCAGTCTGGCACCTGATTAAAGGCACCAAAAGAGTAAAAAAAAATAGGTACGAAAGTTTCTGCCTTCTTACAAGGGCCCTTACTTCATTCCAGGCCTGTTGCATGACCTGATCTACAGAATCAAAAAGAGCCCCAGAGCCAAAGCCAAAGTTGTCATAGTACCAAAAGTAACCAAAGTACGCCGAGCAGTAGCTGGCTTCATGAAATACTTCCTCAGCCTCAGCTAGATGAGGCTGTCTCAGCATCCTCCCAGGGCCCCGGTCAAGTGGTCCCTTTCTGACTCCTCCCCCCCCCCTCCACAGAGACCCCAGCGACTCCGCAGAGCTCCTGAGATATTAGTTTAATGAAATAAAAAAAAATACAATAATAATATTATATGCTACGGAGCCCCTAAAGGGACATGGAAAAAAAAAAAAAAGGGAGAGAGAAAAAAAATAAATTCAGGAAAACGGATTCGTTTCTCGTGCGTACGAGAAACAAATCCGTTTTCCTGACTTTATTTTTTTTGAGAAAGTTACCGATGCACCAAGGAGGACTATGCTGTTGTGTAAAAGTTATTTAATTCTATTGTTATAAATACATTGTGGTTCTATTTCATTTAGTTGGTCTGCTGTAATGAGTAATCTGGAATCTGTTTTACTGCGTCGACACTTGATGCAGGATGTAATTGATGAGAGAGACCAGAGAGAAGGGTAAGATTGTTGATTGTTGTTTGACAATAGAGAACCGCAGTGACGCGTCGTAAAACCCGGAAGTAAGTTAGCATTTTTAGCACTTCCGGTTCCTTCCTCAAAAAGCAATGCATTTTTTCTATAGGGTTTTGGAAAATAGCTCGAAATAAGGTATGTGGTTGACACAAATTTAAGAGGTAATTGACGTTTTGTTCTACGACATTAAATACATCAGCAGTGACCCCACTGGGGATTTTTGAAGAGTTTACGTGTCTGAAAAACGATGGTTGTTACCGAATGGCTGAATAGGACTACAGAAATTGTCGAGGCCGTTGTACGTCATTACGCCGAACACGTAAACACTCCCGCTAAGTTTGTTTTCCCCTGTGTTATGCTTGAAAGCAAGTACCTGCCTATCTTCAGTATCTGTATATCTATATCTGACCATTAGAATCTGTATTTTTGAAATTGTCGTTTTTAACACCGTAGTTTTACAAATTATAGAATAATGAATTACCAGTGTTTTCCAATTTTACTCGGCAGTTCGTTTCGTTGGCTAACGTTAGCTAAAGCTAGCGCTACTAGTTAGCTACGCAATGGTTTGTTGCTTTGCTCCGGGTTGCAGCCACAGGTCTTCGCATGAAACGTGCTTGTTCTATCGTTTCACGGCCAATGTTTTCCAAAGGAGAGTCTGGATTCGTGCCATGAGGTAAGCTGACGTTACATTTTTGTCCATGTCACGGTGAAATGTAAATAATGGGTAGTGACTGTATCGCCGTTATAGAGATGGCGCTGCTTAAAAGACCGCAACATAAGTAAAGATAATGAATACATCCTATTAAAACCTGTGTGGCTTATTCGATAAGTCTTATTAGTACAAGCAGCATAACGTTTCACCATGTAACTAAAGATTGTAGTCAGGGAAATCAGTTTGACATATTGAACTAATAACAAATCACCTCTGGCTGGCCGAGAACTCTCTGCTCCATAGCTTCTCTTGGACGTAAAATCACATGTACATTTTACATTTATATTCAATTTAATATTCCATCCCTCACATACTTTTGTATATATAATAACTTATATTTTGTTTTTCTTGTTATGCTGCTGCAACACAAACATTTCCCAAATTGGGATCAATACAGTAATATCTTATCTTAATTAATTAAGAAATATAACTATTATAATTAGTGTAGCAGCTGACACCTATTTTCAATATAGATTAATCTACCATTTATTTCTTTAGTTCAATTTTCATCTATAAAAATGTCAAAATAGTGAAAATGTTCACAAGACTTATCAAAGTGCAAGGTTATATCTTTAGATGTTTTTGTTTTAGCCTATGTACTGTATGTCTTAATGCTCTTACAGTATATGTGACGGTGTGACTTCCATGAAACTATATTTTATATCTTCCCAACAGACGAGCTGACAGGAAACCTAACACTCTAACAACCACAACATTGCAAAGGCGAGTAAATGTAAATTAAAAACAATTCACAATTTTTTTATTTCTTCTTTCTTGCAGTGAGGTGAAGCTGACCTTGCACTTGGTGCCAGTAAGGATGTTCCTCACGCAGGCTGAATGTTTCTCCTTCCTTACTGACACAAAAGCCCTTGATTTGCAATGCTTCACTAATTGTCATTTCCCTGGCTCCGTAGGGACACTTTACCTCCAGCACAGCGGAAGACCCTACCAGACCATCCGGAGATGCCCCCAACAATCCTGATAGGGAGAGCCACAAATCTGACTCATGGACCTGCATCTGAGTTGCAGTGGTGAATGCCCTGACGCCCTCACATTCATTCATAGTCCCCCACTGTACAGACAAAACACCATCAAGGGCCTGTTGTTGCCCTAGCACCCTGGCAATAAAGGAAGCAGTCAAACGCTTTGACCTCAGGACAGCTCCAAAGTTGCTGGCAGTCAACCTTCCTTTCCGGAACAAATGCCAGTTTGGGTTGGTTCGCTGACCAGTGGTAGCCACCTGAATTGCCCTCTGTTGCTCTTCAGACAAGGCCATGCTTGCCACAATTGCCTCAGGTCCCTGATGCCCAACAGATTTGATAATTTCAGGAACAGTAAGTGTTTCCAAGCTGTAGTGTTCCTCTTCTGGCTCGGGGGAGAGAAGCCAAGAAATTCCTGAGAACCTGCCCCCGAGTCTGTCCCTCAGCCAGTCACGATCTTCGGAGGTGAGCTCTCTTGTCAGCGGGTTAAATTAGTTATTGGTTTCAACAGTCACATTAAAACAGTTACTAAATCAGCTTACTATCACCTAAAGAACATATCTAGGATTAAAAGACTAATGTCACAGCAGGATTTGGAAAAACGTGTCCATGCTTTTACCTTCAGTAGACTGGACTACTGCAATGGTGTCTTCACAGGTCTCAGTAAAAAATCTATTAGAAAGCTGCAGCTGATTCAGAACACCGCTGCTCAAGTCCTCACTAACACTAAGAAAAAGGATCACATCACTCCTGTTCTGAAGTCTTTACACTGGCTTCCTGTGTGTCAAATAATAGATTTCAAAATACTGCTGCTGTTTATAAAGCACTGAATGGTTTAGGCCCTAAATACATTTCTGACCTGCTAAATGATGAACCATCCAGATCTCTCAGGTCTTCAGGGACTGGTCAGCTTTCTGTCCCCAGAGTCAGAACTAAACATGGTAAAGCAGCATACAGTTATTATGCTCCAAATATCTGGAACAAACTCCCAGAAACCTGCAGGTCCGCTGCAACTTACTACTTTTAAATCCAGGCTGAAGACTTTTCTTTTTGTCGCTGCTCTTAATTGAACTATTCATATCTTAGAGTGCACTGTAACTTTTATCCATGTATTTTTTCTTTTAATGTTTATTTTATTAGCTTTTCTTTTTAATGACTGATTTTAAATGCCATTTTCTTAATGTCTTTCATTTTTTGTAAAGCACTTTGAATTGCCTTGTGTTGAAAAGTGCTATATAAATAAACTTGCCTTGCCTTGCCTAATAAAGATTTCATGTGACACATACAATTGATTTGTTGATGGGAATTAATGTGAATAAATTAACTCGGTCTTAAAAGGTTAACGGTATACTCTTGCTATCACTACTCACCGACACTATAAACCTTGTCCCTCATGCTAGCCCTGACAACACCGGTAAGCACACCTTCATCTAGGCTGCACTGTAACATGTCCTGACTTGTAGTGGTTCTCTCCTCTATATACACTCTTCTTGTCATCTTTGTAAAACGATATCAGACTGGTAATTGACACAGCCATGACTTCTAGTTAAATTCAGTGTGGCTAAAATGAAAAAGCTTTGTTAAAATATGCAAGCACGCGAAAGTCAAATTCAGCTTTATTGTCAAAAACTCTACATGTGTTATACATCCAGAAATATCGAAATATCGTTTCCCACAGTGTGACATGTATACATAAAACAAAAAGGGCCTAGTTAAACGTGGTATACATTAAACAAAACGGGCCTAGATAACCGGGGTATACAGTTTAAAATGTTAATATATTTAAAGTGTTCAAAGTGCAGTTTCAGTGCAAGTCAGTTGAAACGATCTTAAGATGGCGTGACGTTGAAGTCGTGCGACCCTGCTGCTGTACTGGCTTGTAGTTCGTTTATAGTATAACGTTAGCATTTCACTTTTGGCGACTAGATTTAGGATTCAAAAAATATAAAAGTAGGGTTGACATGTGGAGATTATCCGGCTGAACAAAACGTGATCCCTCTCTTAAATGTGTGTCAACCACAGACCTTATTTCGAGCTATTTTCCAAAATCCTATGGAGAATTTGCATTGGTTTTTCGCGAAGGAACCGGAAGAAGTTTACTTCCGGGTTTTACGACGCCTCACTGCGGTTCTCTACGGTAATGTCTAGGATCATCAGAAAGAGGGAAGTCACCGTGTTTGACTAAATACAGCACAGTATGTTATGAACATGTCAGTATGTGTGTTTATACACCTTTGAAACATTTAAGGATCTATGCAGTATGCTTCGACTACATTTTTATGAACATTGCCTTATGATACAAGCTGTTTCCACAGCAAGGAAGATGCCTTCAAGGACTGTGGGAAACGGGGATTATTTTGGGGAATGTGGTACAAATATGTTACCATTAATGTTTCATGTCTTCCTTTTATAATGTTTACATGCTGGAGTGATGTCAAGCATTATTTATCGCCATCCAGAGTGAGGGTAGTGTTTCAGGCCTGGCCTGCCCCTTTAAGAATAGCAGCCTCAAGGGGTTGTGGGATTGATAGTAGAGAAAAGGAGAGTAGTATGAAGCTGCAGTGTCAGAGACTGCAGTTTCAGGACCGCCAACCCACTCTCTTCAGTCTGCGTACAAATGACACGACTTTACACACTGCAAAATGCGTGCAATAGATACGCTAAAGTCCGATTTTGCGTGCCTATCATACGCCAACTATTCCCATTGAGTTCTGAGTCCGAGTTTTGCGTGCATATGAGACGCAAATGGATACTGTCGTGTCTGAGAAGACCGGAAGCTGTGTGGTCCAAAAAAACATGTTATTACTCAATATCAAGCCACGATTATTGATTTTATTTGTAATCGTATAATGTCGGACTTTTTTTGCCGTCCGTGAGGAAAAGAAATGGGGCTCAGAGCCTCAAAATACTGAAATCTGTATTGTTTTTTTATATTTTTTTCCTTCGAATTTGTTATCCTTTTCTAAATAACACACTGTTATTTACTCAACAATAACACACTATTATCCTTGTTTTTATTTATTCGTTTAATTCTATAATATTGGGCTTTTTAGCCGTCCGTCAGGAACTGATTTTCAAAATATAGTCACCGGAAAGAGACGTAGGCCCGGTTCAAGCTCGATAATTTGGATGTTGTAGCCGCAATGCATGCTGGGATATGGTGTTTCCCACATAGCACGTTTCGTTAAATGTCCACTTGACGCAGCGCAGTCCAATTCGAGAAGGCGATTCGCCATGAAAAGAAGAAGAAGAAGAAGACGACGATAGTGATGGCAAAATGAAGCTTTGAATGAAGCGTCGAACCACTTGGACAATTGTGTCGGAAATAGGTTCATTTCTCGAAGCTTCAGTTACAGCGACCTCTCCTGGCGAAGTGCAAGGCTGCAGTGGGTTTAACGTATCTTTGCCTTGAAAAATATTTGATACACACACACACTAAGACTGAATATCATGTTCTATTTGCAATTAAAGATTGATAATAGTGTGTATTGGGTTATTGAGAAGAGACTGGAGAGTCCTTGAAATTTTTTTGGGCTGAGAGGGCCTTTTATCAGTTATTAAATTATTAAAGTTGAAAAGCATGATTAAAAGCGTAACTATTCAGAGCTTTGAACCAGCTGCGCGGAGGATATCGCCGCATCCTGGCCGCCGGCTCTATCCACTGGGCTATCAATTCCTTCGACCATTAAAGTGTTTTTATATGACTCAGTGTCTTTTTGTTCACAACTTCTCCACATTTCGAAGTGTTTCACGAGCTAGAATGACCTACTTTTCTTCCTGGCTTGCTCTATAATGATCCAATTCAAATGCAATGCCAACAACAACTCAACAGCAACAATGCAAACTACGACAACAACCCACACATTGCGCATTGTTTAGAGCGGTTATAAAGTGTTGAAGCGCTCAAATTTGAAACTGTTTCTTCTGTCACCTGTCAGAATCGAGACGAGGCAGTGCATTGAATCACCTGATTGGACGGCGAACCAGTGAGTTGATTCATTCAGGAAATGAAGCAGTTACTGGTTCGGACGTCACATGTCACGTGATTTGAAGCAGTTGCTGCTTCGGACGTCACATGTCACGTGATTTGAAGCAAGCTTGTTCGAAGCTTCAGTGTCAAACTGCCATCACTAGACGACGACATTGAACCCTCCTTGACACGAAGTTCCTCGAGGTAAACCCGTTTTCTGTAATGTAATAAAGACATTTACAGTGTTTTTGATGATTTCAGCTTTTGCATCACTTTACACAGCACCATGTGTCGACATACAAGCTTATGCGTGCAAATGATTTGCTAGTTAAACTGTGAACTGCTGAGTTAGCATCATTGAGTTAGCCTTAGCTAACTTCTGTCGTTTTACGGAGCTGTTGCAGTTTAAAATCAATCGATAGTAACATAGTTGATCATGTTGGAAATAGAATGGGGCTTCTTCAGTTTTTTGACAGTATTTTGGATTTTAAAGCTTAAATTCACTCTGCGAGCCGATCTGAGATCTGCTCAGATATTTGTCCCGTTGATATTTAACCCGACGTTACTAGCCGCTAGCCGATACATAATCCAGTATATTCTGTGCATTAACCAAAAGTAAAAACGCATTAGTAGGTACAGGTTACCAAAAAACATGCATCTGAAGATGATATGTTATACATTAGGAATTAATAATAACTGAATTATTGTTAAAACCAGGGGTGGGGTTTCAAAGGAGATCTACATACTCTTGTTCCTCCATTGCTAATAGAATAACATCAATGCCCTATACCAAAACATTTTAATCATACCTTTCCCTCATAATGCTGATGTTGGTCTAAACTTTAATTCACTTAATATTAGGCTAGTTTAAATTACAATTACACCTATGATCTAACTAATACCTTTTTTTGTTTCAGCACAATGTCGAAAGAAACTGAAAAAACAAACAAACAAACTAGAAGCTCTTCTTCTGCTTGGGATATGTTGATATGTTGAGGACACACAGGCAAGTTTCTTGTTTTTTTTATACCCAAAGTGTCATTATTTAAATCCAGTTAGTTAATGCCCATTTTGTTCTCCCTCTGTGTTTCATTACATTCCATGTCCATAAAGAAACTCAAAAAGGAGACTCAAAAAGGAGACTCAACAAGGAGATGCAAAAAGAAGATGAACCATGACCAAAAGTGACCTGGTGGAAGAGAGACCAAGATGGGCAACGTGTGGCCAGCAGCATACGAAGGAAAAAAAGTTCTTCTAATGGTTAGTCTACATTTTATGAATTTAATCAAAGTCAGTATATGTGATTTAAAGTAGCCACTGGTTTAATAATGCTGTTGATACTTCATATTTCTATATATTTGAACATCAATTTTGTCAGAGGACTAAGGACTAAAACCAATAAGCGGATGTAAATGACATGATAATGCAAAAATACATTGAGCTTTGATATTTTTCATGTTTGCTGAAGGTTGGTGTTTTTGTAACATTTCTTTAAATCTGTCAATTAGCTAAAAATAATCTGTTTAATGGGTTTGAATAATTTCCCCCCCAAACAGATGGTAGTCCTCCATGCAGTAGTTCCACCATAACAACACCATGTCTAAGCTACCAAGATCCTGGTAAGAAAAAAGCTACTTTTGAAGACTTTTTCTAGATAAGGTATGTTTCATATGAAATGTTCTCCTCATTGTATGTATTTATATTTCTGTATTTAAAGATTTTAATATGCAGAGACTTGAAGACCTTCTACGGGACTCTGAGACCATTAAGGAGCAAGATGTTGGCGATGTGCCACCATTGTCATCTTGGACTCAAAGGCAAAAAGAGTTTCAACAGTGTGGCAACAGGCGAGGCCACAGAACGTTGACAACTTATTAATAACTAAGAATATCATCAAGATGACCTGCAATCACTTTCTCCTGGATGAAGCTGTCATCCGTTGTAAGGAATGTATTTCATCAGAGTGGTTTTGTGCAGAGTGTGATATCTTGGTTCATACAAAACACACTCTGCACAGTAGGCAAACCACCTGTAATGGATTTTACAAGTATATTCCTCCAACAGAGTCTGTGAAACTCCAGGATGGCAAATACATCATTTCTAAACAAGGTTAGTGTCCCGTTTTTTTTAATTGATCAGCCTTTTTTCCCCTCACAAAAAAACTCATTTTAATCTCAAATTGCATTCTGTTATCATAGTGCTTGCTTACAACATTGTTAAATCTCATCCTGATTGTACTTTGACCTTGCAGATCGTTTGCTTCCAACATCCTTTCCTTCAAGGATATGTTCTGGTGAAGTCTTCGATGTTGCAGTCTCTGTTGGTAGACCTATCATATTGGTGTGCATAAACGGTAGGTTTTGGTTAAATTGTTTTTTTTAAAGTATTTTTTAACTAATACATTACTCTAATTCATTGTTATTGTTTTTTTCTTTATGTGTTCTTAGGCCGTTACGATCTTAATGTTCCAGAGCTAACATGCAAACATTGCACTAAGAAATGGGGTCCAGAATTCAATGACTTGGTTAGGAGTGGATACCAGCCAGCTACAGTACCATGCAAGCACAGACCCTGTTCCACCAAGATCTGTTCCATTCCTTTGAGGCTATGAAGACGGCAGCTCCAGGAATGTCTAGACAAGCCTTTACTTCAATGTTGGACCAGAGAACAAAGCAGTTTGGAAGAGTAAGTACAAATGTGAAGCTGAAAGACAAATACATGTATTATCATAATAAATATATTTATGGCCAAATATGGATGAGCGAGATATGATACAAAATATGATAACATATATAATGTATTTTTATTTCAGACTGGCAAGGTGAATGCAGATGATTTTCAGAGAAGCTTTCTGCAGTATGTTTACTGCACATTTGAAGAGAATTGTTACAACCCGGCTCCTGGGCTGCAACAAAAAACAGGGAGACGAGACGAGGGGTAAGAATATAACAATTGTTTATTTTTAATAAACAATATAGTGCAAGGACCAGGCCACAGGTCCCCGAGGCTGGCACGGAGAGAGTGCCCAGAGGAGTGAGAGAGACGTATCCGGCTGGGCTCCTCCTATATACTTTTCCCCAGGTGTAGCTCATCAGACAGGTATCCTCCCCGACAGGTGCAGCTCATCACCACCGGAACCTGTGAACACCCACAAAGCACACACAAACAGACGGCACCCCACGTAGTTTGGAGGGGTCGACACAAGAATAAACTTCAGGGTAAAGAGCCATTTGTCTGTCCAGCCTGTAGACCTGAAATGGTGGCTGTTTCAGTAGATGGCAAAAGGAGACTTTACAGGTTCCAGAAAACAAACCAGTAAGTTTTTTACATTGACACAGCACTGGTCCTTAGTCCTTGTATTTTAATTTGACATTGGGATTGCTATTTTTATTTATTTTTTACATTACATGTAATTTGTTAGAGGCTTTTATCCAAAGCGACAGTACAGTGGACAATCCCCACAGGAGCAATTAGTAGCTATAGTTCTTTCCTGTTATACAGCTGTTAAAACTACAGCTGTTGAATCTAAAATATTTCTGTTAGACTTTATAACCTTGTTTTGAAAGATGTGCTTTAAATATAATTATTATTATTATTACTATGTTCAATTTGTAACTAGAGGGGTTATCTATAATTCCTTTTTTTATAGGAGTGAAGAGCCAGGCTTCTTTGACGGAGTGTTTTTAGTCCAAGACTCTGAGGTTTCCACTTTTGTGGAGGATGTTCGAGGGGCTGTCAAAAGTGTGAGTTTTAAATTAAGCAGAGCAAAATGTATCTCACATTTTTTAATAACTAATTGAAGTTAAAATAGTAGTAACACAGTTGCCTTCATATTTTTTTGGAGATGGGATAGAAGTGTTGAGACCAGATGACAGGGTGATGAGGTTAGCAATGCGGTCAAACTGTCACAAACATTGTTGCTGTAAAACTGGATTGAAAAAACAGCTAAATTCTAATCCAGAATATATTACACATTTGGAGCCTTCCAATTATCCAAAAACGGGTTTGTTATTATCTAGGGAGTTGCATATCCAGGTGAATCTGGCAGTCGAGCACAAAACACTTGTGTGTAATAGTTTATATGTTTGATAATACCGTCAGTTGGTCCCACTATCCAGTGTTTTGAAATAACTTCTGATAAAGATTCTCTAAAAACGATTTACTTTGGTAGACTTCAGGAAAAGCAATGTGTGGGGAATCTCACTGGACAGCACAAAGGGAGACCTCTAAGCGAGCCAACAAGTTGGATGAAGAAGGTGTTGAAATTGCTGTGTGTAGGCATGGATTTCTTCTCAAAGGTTGGTAGTTGTCTTGATCATTTTCAATTAAAATATTTGTAGATAATCTGAAGCCTTACCTTCAATCTGCTTTGTACTCACTATTTTTTATTTTTTTTAAAAAAGCTTTAAATATGTAGAAGGAGAAATCTTTGCCTATCAGATGTTTCTCCAAAAAGAGTTCCAGAGTGCCTCATTTTTGGCAATGGACGTGACGTGTCGGTGTGTACCATATCTTGACAAAGTGTCAGAAGCCTTGCCTCATCTTCAGCCCCTAAAGGAAATGAGACATTGCTTGTCTGTGATGCATGCCAAAGCCCACAACACCAAATGCGAGGTGAGGATTTGAATTACTTAAACAACAATTAATGGTAAATCTGACCACTACACATGAGTCTGAACTGATCCAAGAGAATGTTTTAAGTTATGAGTTGTTGACCTTGAGATTTGCATCAACATTGATTACCTCATGCTTTAGATTATTTGGAATGCACGGAACCAGGAGGGTGCCGGCACCACTCTTGGTGAAGAAGTGGAACAAGTAAACAGCTTCTTATCCAGATGTGGCCTAACAACTAAATACATGGCCAAGTCAGGTTTGTGAACTTGTTTGGGCCCTGCCTTCCTGTAAATGTACACATTTATATTTTATAACATTGTAATGAGATGTATTCTTCTTCACAGCAAGTACTGACATGCTCACAGTCCATGCTATGGGCTGGAACCATCACAAAGAGAATGGCCTCCACATTGCCATTTCCTCTAGATTCAAAAAAGTATGTTTGTGTATTGAAATGGAGATAACTATATTAAGCTGTAAAATTTGGAATTTAAGTCCACCCAATATATATAAAAATTATACCATTGCAGTGGTGCAGGACTAGAGCTACGAAATTCATTAAATATGTTATTGTGTTAATTTCCTCCTTAAAATGCATACTTTTGTTTTATTTTCATTGAATTATTTTATAAAATGGCATGATTCTGTTTTGCTATTTTGCAGACAGCAGAAAAGACAGAGGCTGTAACTGAGAGCCTGAAGAAAATGCAGGACCAGTTGAAATGCTCTGATGACATGCTAGAACTGTGGGTTGATGATGTTAAATAGTGGGCCAGTAAAGGTAAGAACAATGCTGTTTTGACGTATACATAGATGCTGTCCAAATTAAACTTTGTCCTTTAGTGTGCCTGTTAATGTGCGATGTGCAAATAACAGACCTTGATTGTGTTTGAAACTTGTTTTCTTGTTTTTATCTTATTCATTTAGGAAGTGCATCAGCCAGTCCTGCAGATGCTGGTTGTTTGCAGATCTCAATAGAAGCACTCTTTGTGAGCATTTGCCAGAAAAAAGCACTACCTTTACAGACAAAATGGTAAGCATTTTGGGACATTTATTGGTTGTGTTGCTTAAATCCCGTCAGCTCTTTTGTAATCTATGTGTTACTCTCATTACAGATCGTAACAAAAGGCGTCAAAAGATCGTCCAAAAGGTTGACCAAGAATAGAAAAGGTTGCTAGAGGACATCCACAAGTACAACCAGCAACCTGATGGTGACCCTATTGACACCAACACGGTTGTGGAGAAACTCTCAACCAAATCTGCAGAGAGCATGATCTGGCCTTGGCAGGAACCCAACAGAGGTGCTGTATAAAGATTTTACTTCTAATCTACAAAACTGTAGTAATAAAATGTGTTCATTAATGTGAAATGTTTATATTCATTCTCAGACGGTGTGGACATTCTCACTAAGAAGGGGCTGTTTGACCAAAAAATGCTTCTGTCACAACTGACAGAAGAAAAGCAGATCCTTGTGAAGGAGATGATGCAGCACTGTCAGTACCTCAAGGACTCTGTATCAAAGGTCCAGACACTGATGGCCCCAGTTTCATTGATCACACAGACAGGAAGTAAGTGAACCACATGGATTTATTCACTTAAAATACATAAGCCAATGTTTTTCAAACCAGCAAAGGCAAACACACTTTAAAGAAGATTTTATCCATCTGTTTGTTTTTATTTGAGTCTGACTGCATTCTAGTCTTTCTTGACCTAAATACATTTTCTCTGAATAATTTTCACAATTTATATGTTTGCTATATAACTTGTAGGCTATCCGAATGGAATCACAGAGGAGGGGTACAAGGGTCTTATGTGTTTTCTAAGGAGAAAGCTGCATGACCTCAGACTCAAACAGCAGACAGTAGCAGGCGCCTACAGAGGAATTCTGGAACCCAGTCCTTGGCTGGTGGAGGAGGAGGACGAGTACATGGAAGAAGAAAAAGACTGGCAAAGTGACAACAGCTCAGATGATGAAGATGACGCAGAAGAAGGGACTTGACTTGTGGAAAGTTACTTGGTGCCCTTATGCAGTTCTATAGTTAAAGCGGACATATTATGCTTATTTTCAGGTTCATATTGTGTCCATATATCTGCCTTTACTGTTCTTCATTTTCACAGCTCCCTTCAACCATTCTGACTTAATAATCAGATTTCAGCTTGCTGAATGTTTTAAGTGAATAAAAAGGTAGTAAAGTGACACCAAACACAAAGCAGTCTAACAACTAACCCGTGGTGTTTAGCTAGCTGACAGGCACAACACTAGCACGCTAAAACAGCTAGCTAACATGTAGATGTTTCTGTCTGGATTTGATTAAGTGTGCAGTTTTTACATTAAAGCGGACATATTAAGCTTATTTGAGTTTGAAATGAGTGCTTCTACTGTGACATGTTTCCATGTTGAAAAATTACTTTTTTTCTCATTACCTGTGCTGCAGCACCTCTTTTCTTTACTTTGTCATGTGCATGATCTTATATTGTAACCTGTGTTTTGCTACATATGCTCTTTTATCTTACCAAAATAGTAATAAACTTGATTTTGTACATAACTGATGTCTGTAAATATTTACTGATACCCACTTGATATGTTATTACATTATAGAGTTGTCTTCACACATCAAATAATTAGCTTGAACTGAGGTTACAGTCATTTATAACAGAGATTGATATTGGATGTGTAACATAATTCACAACTAACTAGAACCTATGTTGAGGATCGGGAGAGGGACAACAGTTCTTCCAAAAAGCACTGGTAGTGTAAGGGACATCTTAAAGGGTCAGATAATAAAGACAGATATTGGCAGTGTAACGTTGTTGTAACGTGTAAAGCCCTAACACTGAGTACATCAAAGTAACAATTCGACAATATTAACTACATAGTCACCACTTGTCATAGGCTACTATCGGCTATAAAGTTTAATACCAATATTACCAAAAATGTACCCAATACCCATTAAAACATCCAAGTTGGATCATTATTTTAAAAAGCTTACTAATCTGAGGCCATGCATAGGAAATATCTCCAATAGTAAGAACTCATCCACCAGTGGTAAACAAATTAAAATGTATTAAATCGATGTGTGTGGTTGTGGAAATACTGGGCGTGACGTTGTGCGATTGCGTTTCCATGCAACAGCTTTGGTTCATGTTAATTTACAAACTCTTCAACTACAACCCTAGTTATATTTAAAACATTTTTAGAAGGCCTCGCAAAATACTTTAATGTAAATTAACATGTGAAGGAATGTGTGTACAACAAAATACATCCGTAATAAACACAATACCGGAAACAGACGTAGGCAAGATCCTCAGCTGATTGGATGTTTTAGCCGCAAAGCATGTTGGGATATGATGTTTAAGCGATATGAAATCTGAAAACATGTTTTAAAAATAAAATAATACTTTATTCCGAGTGTGCTTGCTTTTCTCTTTGGAAGTCATCACATAAATGCATTGTAATACACGGTTCAGCTGCATTAAATATTAGACATCTGCCGTTTTTCTCTTTTTATAGAGCCCTGATGAGAAGACTTCTGGACAAACTGAAACATACGTGACGTGGATCATAAATATATCAGCAATTAAACAACATCTTCAATTTATTTTCACACAATGCGTCTCCTCGCAGTATCAACACTAATTCGGCTGACTTTTATATTTGATCCAATTGGTAGATAGGCTGTATTTACACCATAACGGTGCACAGCTGACAGACAGGGACTTGTATTTTTTTAATTTTCTTTGAATATAAGAATGTAATTACTGAGTTGAGAGAATATTCAGGGGTTTTGGGTGATGGGAGACACATCTATGGAATCAGAACTTCAATATCTTACTGTTAAATGACGGATATACCTTTCTGTCTGCAAATCAGATATTAATGTGAAATATAGCAATATCCTGTAAAATTATTTGAAAACTTGAATAAAACTACACATATTCAGATGTTATACGCACTACATAGATACATACATACATACATACATACATACATACATACATACATACATACATACATACATACATACATACATACATGTCCTACACTAATAATACAAATTATGTTATTATGGCATTGTATGCTGTGTGTATTTATTTCACAATAAAGTTAATAGTAATATTATGTTTGATATTATGTTTTATTAACCAGACCACATTCTGATTAATGATGTGAAATATAGACAACCCTTAAATCAGACTTCAGTTACACCTGAGTAAAATTCAGGGAAGGTGATTGTCAAGTGCCAACAATCAGGCGAGCTATTTGATAGTTGGTGCTTGAAAAGACTAAACATTTATCTGCAGATCCCTATAAAGTATATACATTACTTGTTATTCTCTACTAATAGTTAATTAAAGACTGTATGTAATGGCTATTTTGCACATCCCTTTCAGGATTTCGGTTTATTGACATACAGTATCATATACGCAACTACATAAAAAACGTTATGCAATGAATGAAAAGCTTGGGTTGCAGGTTCCTCAACAATAATATTCTGCACATTCATTATACTATCTACCTACATCTTATAAGAGTAAAATACATATAATAGTGCCATATTAGTTTGTCTGTTTTGCACATCCTCCTATTAACATTTGTATACATCCGGCACTAAACTGTTTTATTGTAGAGATCACTTACAGCATCTTCTTGATTTTTTCGATTCTTTCTATATTTCTATCATTTCTACTTTCCCCCTAAAATATTCAATAGCGTGCTTTAACCACTAGGTGTCCTTATTTATATATCTAGCTGTGCACCATTATGGGGTAAATAAAGCCTATCTACCAAATATATATCAAATATAAAATTCAGCCGAATTAGTATTTATACTGCAAGGAGACGTATTTTGTGAAAATAAATGTAAGATGTTGTTTAATTGTTGATATATTTATGATCCACGTCACATATTCAGTTTCGGCGGCAGTTCTTCAGTTTGTCCAGAAGTCTTCTCGTCAGGGCTCTATAAATAAAGAACTATGGCAGATGTGTAATATTTAATGCAGCCGAACCATGTATTACAATGCAATTATGGGATTGTAATGGAAACCTCTGTAGCAATGGAGAGTCAGGACTCAGAGAGACATGAGGAGAGCAGGATTTTTGATGTCAAACACTGATGGTTTATTTAGGAGTATCGTTCTGAGAATTCACATCACAAGTCACAGCAGCCAGAGGTTCTGACTGCACGGGAGAGTTGCCACGTAAATTCTGAAGAACTCTACCCTAGACCCGTGTATTTAGCTAGTTCAGAGAGAATAATCAACATGCTGCATAACAAGATAGAATCATAACACCTCTATCAGCTGACGCCAACAGGCAGGAACAGGGAGACAGAACACTGAGAGCACAGCAGCCAAGGTTACAGGTGCGTGTGCTCAGTCAGGACAGTTTGAACTGATAAACTGGGTCAAAGTTATGGACCTTGGAAAATATTTCCCCAACAGTGATGACTTCCAAAGAGAAAAGCAAGCACACTCGGAATAAAGTATCATTTTATTTGTTTGGCACTTCCGGGAATTTCTCCACTGGTTCTCCATGCTCACAATACCGTGTAACTGTTACGTTTGAATGGACGAAATCGTGACATCTTCACGTCTCCCAGCATGGTAAATCGTCACATGTTCATGTCTTGCCCTGATACCGGGTTGAATACAGCAGTGTTATCTAATCCTGACCCTCAGTGTATATTTTTGTGTATTTTGTAGTTAAAAAAGGTATAAAGCCCACATCTGAAGGCATAACATGTTTTTATACCTTAAAGATCTCCTACCATCAAACAATCAATTATTCAAAATACTTGAGGCTGGAGTCCAAAATAGTCTCAGAATCTACACCTGAAAGAGGCTTCTGCCTGACAGAGGTGAGCAATAAACTTTGTCCTATAAGATCTGTCGTTTTTGGAAAGTTCCTGACCCTGACCAGCTATGGGTGTCCCTATAAGTTAATTTCTTAATTGATATCAATAGCAATGAGGAAAAAAAACAGCCTATAAAGTTGGGATGTTGTCTTCGGGTCAAATCTGACAGATTTAATAGTTTTATCAATCATAACTTGTATCAATCACGACTGTATTGAACAATATGGTGATTGCCTTGCTAACACTGTAAATTATGAAACAGATGTTTATAAACAAATACTTTTATTTTGATTTCAAATATATTTATATGTGATTTATTTATGAGATTTTTTAAATGAACTAGTTCGTCAGCAGAACTTCATAATTTACAACACAACGACGAACATTTAGGACACTGTCATGTTTATATTCATGTGCGGTTCCCAGGATGGTGGCCAGGTCTTTTTGCTGAAAAAAAACAAGGCAAAAAAAAAACAGTTAGACTTTTTTTTTCAATTTCTGAAATATGTTGAGTATACAAAATCCTTTCAAATGTCTTCTCAACCCTAAGAAGGGCCATACACATAATGGTCTGTTTTCAAATCCTGGATGCTAGGCCTGTCGGTCGGGCCTTTAGTGCCTACTCTTGTTCCGACTTTCCAAGGAAACTGAGGGTGATCCTTATGCTGCTAAGCTTCCAACCACCGAAACGTATTCAGCGTGTTTTTTTTAATGTTGTCTGTGGGACAGCAGTGTTTTAAACGTTGTTTACCCCAAACCATACTGCATTATTTTTATTCTATGATAAGCAGTTCACCTGATTCCTTCAACAATAATGATGACCATAACTGTATATTAGACATTGTTGACATTCAAGCTGGTCACAATTTAGCATGTCATTTAAGTCTTCGTAACTATTTAGGAAAAACACACTTAACAGTAGATTTAGGTGTTGACAAAGCTACATCCCTCTTTAGGCTATCACCAATGCCACATATTAAAAAGGGCCCAATAGTGCTTTTTGGGGTTTTCCATTTCCAGTAGTGTGTTGATTACGTAATTGTGAATGTAAAGGGACTGCAAAAGCTTAATAGAAAAAGTTCCCCCAGAGTTTCTCTCCAACACACCTGACTGAAACTAATTCCTACATTAAACGTAATAGACTAAGGGGCGGGACGTATCCAAGCGGTTGGCTCTGGTTTCAGACAGAGGGTGAAAAGAGGTGCAGCAGCACAGGCAGTATGAGAACAATAAAGAGCTTTTTGAACATTTAAGCAGGAAAAACGTAATACTAATTAACCTGGAAATGAACAGACTATGTGTCAAGTGTCTTTGACATAGATTGCACTGGAAACGCGTCCAATTTGCTGTGATATTCACACACTGTAAAGAAACATGAAATGAAATTGTCCATAAATCCAAAACTTGATATCATGTATGGTCTTGCAAACTTTTAAGTTGGGCTTTCAAATTGAAAAACACCATTTGTAATGCCTCAAACAAATGCATGTCATAATTTCCCCATACTTTATATGACATAATGCACCTCTTGGGTACCACAAATGACCACATAGTGAACCACAGATTATCTCCATGTGCCACAAAGCTTTTTTTAGGAATCAAAAGAACTGGACTAAAAACATTCAATTAAAAACACATCTTCAACTACTATTATGTTAAAAGTTGTATATTTTTTTCATTACAGATCTGTAATGCCTGTATTTTTTTCATACCTTCCTCCTCGTTTTGTTTTTTCTTGCCTCGCTTCTTTTTTGCTGATATTTTAACAGCTCTCTTTCTACAAAGAGAAACAAAAACCAAGTGTTAATTGCAATAGTCATGTGGTGTGTGCTTTGCAAACCAGGGAAGTACTTGCGAGAACACTTACATTTTAAGAAAAAGTTGGAAAAGCAAAGAGTGAGAAATCTTCTGGCTTAGAGGCCAGTTGGTGGTGCTACTTTTTTTTTTACACTGGCACTTTTTTTTAACCGTTCTGTATCTCATATTGTATAGAGTCAAGATTTCCCTCATTTTTCTATATCATATATTCTATATATAAACCCATGTTTGTATCATGTAGTTAACTCCCGTGTGTTGCTGCTAGCATACATAACACCTGACGTGGAAACGTTACTCGAGGATGGGGCTACAGGGCTACTAGAAAGATGGTCGAACCCGGTGCATTCCTCCGTCTGAATGTGGTGCACTTTTGCTAAATGTTTAGACATATTGCTCGTGTTACCGCTAGGGATGGGTACCGAGAACCGGTACTAAGTCAATACCGGTACCTGATTGGACGGTATCGGTATACCGTTAAGCCGCTGGACAAACGGTGCTGCTATCGGTATATGTGTTACGTCTACTTCCTTAGTTTAACTTTAAACCATTCTGGTTGGTTGGGAATCCTCATCCGAGACAGATTTGGAGCAGGGCAGGTGGCAACACTGGACTTTGACTGGATGAGAGATGGCAGAGGGAAGTGACGGGGCAGGAAGCGAGTTAGGAGACATGGAGGGAGTAGGCGGGAGTTATGGAAATGGAGAATGGGATATAGTGAGGAGGAATAAACGTAAAAAGCAAGGAAATACTAATTCGGATGAGAGTAATAGTGAGGGTGAAAGGAGAGAAAGAGTAGTCGGAAATAGGCAACAGGAGTTCATGGTGGTTTTGAAACTTGCGAAAGAGGGAGCTTCATTTGGCGAGTGGAACCCTATACGGTTAACTAAATCGATCAGTAAAGAAATCGGGGAGGTAATGAGTGCCAAAGTATTGAGGAATGGATCAATGTTGATCAAATGTAGGGATAGAGAGCAACAGGGGAGGGCAATAAAGATGAGTACCGTGGAGGGTAAGAAAGTGGAGTGTTCACTGTTTAGTGGTAAAAAGCTAGTCAGGGGAGTGGTGACAGGAATCCCCGTCAGAATTACAGCGGATGATGTGAAAGAGAATATAACAAATGCAAAAATAAGTGATGTCAAACGCATGAAAGCAAACCGCAATGGGGTTAAAGAAGATAGTCTTTCGGTTCTGATCACCTTTGATGAAAAAAGGCTTCCGGAAAAAATACTTATTGGATATATACATGTGTTATTATGTGAGACCGTATGTTCCACCACCAATAAGATGTTTTAAATGTCAGAGATTTGGACATGTGGCGGCAGTGTGCAGAGGGAAACAAAGGTGTGGCAGATGTGGTGGAGATCATGAATACGGCAAATGTGAAGAAGGGGTAAAGCTGAAATGTTGCAATTGCGGAGGGGAGCATAGTTCAGCGTACCGTGGATGTGAGGTTAGCAAGAAAGCAGAAGAGGTGCAGCGAGTCAGGGTGACGCAAGGAGTAAGCTATGCAGAGGCAGCAAAGACAGTTTCAGGAGGAACGCAGGTTACAATGGAACATTGTAACCTGCGTTTCTGTTTTACACCTGCTGATGAGGAAAGCACAGACCAACAAGGAAGTAGTGATTGCAGGCTTCTTTGATATTGAAAAGGCTTATGACATGCTCTGGAAGGAAGGACTACTAATCAAGTTAAAATCATTGGGAATTGGTGGTAAAGCATATAATTGGGTTAAGATTTTTTTACGGGACAGGAAAATACAAGTAAGAGTAGGTGCAGAATATTCAAGTGTGTATGATGTGGAAAATGGTACTCCGCAAGGTAGTGTATGTAGTCCGTTGTTGTTCAATATAATGATACATGACATTTTTAATCAAGTTCATCCAAGTGTGGGAAAATCTTTGTATGCAGATGATGGGGCTTTGTGGGCAAAAGGCCACAATGTAGCACATGTTGGAAAGAAAATACAAGCTGCAATAGTTGAAGTGGAGAAATGGTCAAATAAATGGGGATTCAAACTGTCAGTAGCTAAGACGCAAGTCATTTGTTTTACAAAACGGCATAAAATTGCTCCTGTATCATTAAAATTGTATGAGCAACCTCTTGAACAGGTAAATACAATAAGATTTCTTGGTGTTTGGTTTGATGGAAAGCTAACGTGGAGCAATCATATAGGAAAAGTTCAAAGTAAATGTAAAAAGGTCAACAATGTACTTCGGTGTTTGGTGGGACAGGAGTGGGGAGCGAGTAGGTCATCACTACTGAACATATATTGGCCACTCATGAGACCTGTATTGGATTATGGGTGTATATCGTTCATGGCAGCAGCAGAATCAAACCTTAAAAAGCTGGATGTCCTACAAGCTCAGGCCCTGAGAATTTGTAGTGGAGCTTTTAAAACATCTCCAGTATCAGCAATACAGGTGGAAATGGGAGAAATGCCTTTAAGGATAAGAAGAGTGAAGTTAATGTTGGCATACTGGGTAAACCTTCAGGGGCATGGTGATAGTCATCCAGCGAAAAGTATTTTGAAAGACTGCTGGAAGCACAATGAGTCACATTTAACGAGTTTCGGATGGATTGGTGATGTTAAAGCGGCAAGTATAGGATTGAATCAAATACAGTATTGCCCCACAGTTGCAATCTCGTCCATTCCACCCTGGATATTCCCAATGCCAAGGGTGGACCTCAATATACAAAAAGAGTTGAAGGAAAAGAAAGAAATACCAGTATGGCGCATAGTCCAGAATTATTTTGCAAGATATCACTCAGACTCAACAATCATATTTACAGATGGCTCCAAAGATCCAGAGACAGGGCGTGCTCGGGCAGCTGTTTATATCCCAGTGAGTAATTCACATATAAAGAAAAGGGTAACAGACCATGTGTCATTATACACCACAGAGTTGTTGGCATTGGTATTGGCATTGGAATGGATAGAGGAGAAAGGAATACATAATACTGTAATTGCATCTGACAGCTATTCAGCTTTATCGAGTATACGATCAGGTAGATCTTCATCTAGAATGGACATAATAAATGAAATATTTCTAATTTTGTATAAAATGCAAATCAAAGGCATAGCAACTCGTTTCATCTGGGTTCCTGCTCAGGTTGGTGTGGAGGGTAATGAACAGGTGGATATTCTGGCCAAACAAACACTCAGAATTACGAATATAGACATTGAAGTTCCACTCAGCAAAGCGGAGGCTAAAACATTCATACATATATATGCACAAACAACATGGCAAGAACATTGGGACCTTAGTGATACAGGAAGACATCTTTATAACAATCAAAGGTATGTGGGGGATGGAATGAAGGTGGGGTTTAAAAGAAGGGAGGAAAATGTCATTTCTCGGATGAGAATAGGTCATACAGGTCTCAATCAGACATTAAGGGTAATAGGAAAGCATCCAAACGGAAAGTGTACACACTGTAGCCAGCCAGAAACGGTTGAACATGTTTTGCTGCATTGCAGGAAATATAGTATTCAGAGAAATGTGCTTTTCCAAACACTGAAGAAAGCCAAATACATTGACTTTTCGCTATCAGGGCTGTTAGGGAAAACATCAGGCAATATGTATTGTGAGCTTATTACGTTTCTTAGAGAAATTGATACATTTAAAATAATCTAGAGTTTTGTTTTTATTTATTTTGTTGTTTTTTGTTTTGTTTTATTTTGTTTATTGTTTTCTGCATAGTCTCTTGTCCATACTCCAGTCCAGTTGGTGGCGGTAATGCACCTAAAATTTGGTTTGCCAACCGCCAATAAACACTAAAGAAGAAGAAGAAGAAGAAGAAGAAGGAACCCTCATCCTGTGTGATGTATCTGGTTTGAGACCCCTCTGATTGGCCACTGTAAATGCCACTCGTCATCTCTCTCAACAGCGCTCTTATTATTGTTTTGAGACTCCCGCAGGCGTGGCGGACAGAGCGAAGCGATCGAAGGTCTGGGTGCACTTTTAAAAAATGTAGTGGCGATAGTGCAATGTGCAATCTATGTACTCAATTAGTTGCTTGTAAAGGGGTAAACACAAGCAACTTAATGAAGCATTTTGCAAACGAGACACTCATTGAATCTAAAACGGTGCTAGCGATACTAGTGCTAGCGGGCTTCAGCCGCGCCGTGTGTAAATGTGACCTGAGCGAAGGCTCGAAGGCAGGTTAGCTGCTGCGCACGGGTAACATGTTTTGTTTACCTGAGTGCAGTCTTGCAGGCACATAGCCTTGTCTTTTTTTAGTTTATTAACACTGCCAGTGTATTAATGTGAGCTCCTACACCTATAATAAGTTGGCCTTTCATTGAATGCTTTATAAACCAGTTAAACTTACAGATGTCTTTCTGAATTGGAAAACTGCATTTAAATGTTGTTAAAAGTCAACGTGTCAATGTAGGTTCAGCAATTGTTGGTCGTTTACTAGGAATTGACATTTTAAGCTCAAATACGTTGTTCTATGTTTAAACCTTCAGACACATTTTGACGTGTTTCAGTTCAGCACATCATTTATTTTGTGATGATTTAAAAGTACAATCCAGAATAATATATGTACTCGCCTTTATCTTTTTGCAATCTTAGCCTTTTGACCAATTTCTTCATATCACAGTTTTGCATGATGTCACTGTAGGACAATGTTTTAAGGATATCTTGTCGAGCTAGGTTGTCAGTTTGAAATGTCTGGATGAAGATGTAAATGAATTACAAATGTTAAAAAACGTTTTAAAAAATGCCTGTTTTCATCGCCTGTCTGAGGGAAAACCCCAAAAAGCATGATAGGGCGAGCCAGGCCCCTTTAAGTTATTTAATTTATTTGTGTCTGCTTCTGAGAAGCTAATTTATAAGTTATAAAGTTATTTCTGCAAGAAAATTACAATACAAGTAATGTTTAATCTTCACATCTTGTATTCATGTCTATAATTTTGAGCACCAAATTATTGAAAAGTATCGATAAGAGTATAGAAAAATACCGATACCGATAAGCAGTACCGGTACCGGTACCGGTATCGATAAAATCCTAACGATACCCATCCCAAGTTACCGCCCTTACATGCTAAACTCTTATTGCACTTTAGGTAACGAGCATTGTCCACATCGAGACGGGTAAAGTTTAACCACACCTCGGAGCGCGTTTTCTCCGCCATCTCCGTGTGTGTGTGTGTTGCTGCATGCAGCAGCTGGGTGTGTGTAAACTGCCCCGCCCCCTCGCACACAGACGGGAGAGAGAGATCTCTCGCCTGGGTTGGAAAGATCGAAAATACAAAAAATACGCATTTTGCACGCTTTTTGCATATTAGAAACGGAGTTCGCGACACTAAAACTGCAATATAATGTTAGTGTAGCAATAATACATACAGTGGGGCAAAAAAGTATTTAGTCAGCCTCCAATTGTGCAAGTTCTCCCACTTAACAAGAAGAGAGAGGCCTGTAATTGTCATCCTAGGTATACCTCAACTATGAGAGACAAAATGAGAAAAAAAAATCCAGAAAATCACATTGTCTGATTTTTAAAGACTTTATTTGCAAATTATGGTGGAAAATAAGTATTTGGTCAATAACAAAAGTTCATCTCAATATACCCTTTGTTGGCAATGACAGAGGTCAAACGTTTTCTGTAAGTCTTCACAAGGTTTTCACACACTGTTGCTGGTATTTTGGCCCATTCCTCCATGCAGATCTCCTCTAGGGCAGTGATGTTTTGGGGCTGTCGCTGGGCAACACGGACTTTCAACTCCCTCCAAAGATTTTCTATGGGGTTGAGATCTGGAGACTGGCTAGGCCACTCCAGGACCTTGAAATGCTTCTTACGAAGCCACTCCTTCGTTGCCCGGATGGTGTGTTTGGGATCATTGTCATGCTGAAAGACCCAGCCACGTTTTATCTTCAATGCCCTTGCTGATGGAAAGAGGTTGTCACTCAAAATCAGTGGTGTAGTCTACTTTTTTGTAGTGGGTATACTGTAATAATTGTATTCATCCATCCTAGAGCGACGCATCTCGGAGTGACACCTGTCTCGAAGCAACACCTCATGAACACCATCACACTCACTAATGCATAGACTAGTCTTGAGACTGGTTATGTGTTATCAACATTTCAATGTATTATAAACATTTTTATGTGACTTTTAACTGCCAATGACATTAACAATAAAAAAATAAAAGAATGAACAATGATGGAAAAAGCCCACTTATCTTCTAGGGTTGAATAATTAATCGAAATATTCATCAAAATCTCAATATGGCCTACTGCAATTTTCAAGTAATATACAATAAATATGGTCATGCTACAGATGTCCTGACCCACACATCATATTCTACACTTAAAAAAACATCTTTGTTTCGCATAGATCTGCACAAATATCACACAATGATCATTTTCAACATATTTTTCAATGCATTAGATATTTATTCAAACTTGTTCAGCCCTATTATCTTCCATAAATCATTGTCAAACTATGTACTGTATCAGCTTAAATGAACAAGCAAACATCCTTGAAGTGCTACAAGACAAATTAGCTTCAAAAAAGAAACAAATTAACAAATATGCTTCACCTCAATAAATGAGGGTTGAAAAAGCACTCAACATGTCCATACTGGGTTCAATGTGTTAGTCCACAAGCCCTGAAAAAAGGATGGAACACTTCTAGACATTGTCTGGTATTCTACAGAGCTTTCCAGATATGTTTGTACTCAGGCATCTGAGGCGTGCATTGCCTCCTTGCTTGCGTGGCAGAGCGATGGCTTCTCAGCCATGTTGTGACGTACTTCCTTGGCTCAAAAAGTGTTACAGGGGGCCCATTGATGGTGATCATCATCAAATTACTTACATTTGACAACAACACTGTCGATCTCTTGTCTGTGCATATATTGTTCATGAGACTGAAGCCCCTTTCACACTCAGCAGTGCTGCAAGGGATGGTCTTCATGCATTGTATAAGTGGCTTTAAGCTTTCAGGCTCACTGTCTGGGTGCTCAAGGAAATCTCTCATACCATTAACTGCTTGCTCTTCACCAAGATTGAACCTACTACAGAGTCGTTTCACTTGTGCCTCACCATGCCGTATGCCAGGGGTTGATGACCAGTTGCCTGTATCCAGAACACTGAGATCATGAAGCATTTCACCATCAAATGAGAGACGCTTCTCCAAGTTTTTGATCAGACTTTTTAGGAATTGTTTTGCGTTGATTGGTGTGAGCTTTGCATTTGACTCCAAGGGGAAAGATCCTAAACGCTTGTGCAGTCAGTGCCTCCTTTAATGTCTCTCCTTGGGTATCTTGGAATGATGCCAGCACTCTGATGGTGCGCTTTAGAAGATGGTCTGCTCTCAAGAGTGTGACAGAATTGGCCTGGAGTTGCCGAGACAGGTTTGCAAGTTCAGACAGTGCATCAAACATGAGTCCGAGGTTACACAGGAATTCCTTGCTTTGCATTCGACGTGCCAGGCCTCTATAAGTTTGTCTCTCTTTGCTGCTTCTTGTTTGGTCGCCTGCAGCATTTTCAAAGTGTCTATTGAGTGCTTCATATGATGTCCACACAGCCTTTACAGAACGGAAACTGCTGGCCACCCATCGCGTACTTAAAACTGCCAATTTTCAGGACTTGCGAGCCCACTTCTTGTGCTGCTACCAGAAGCTCTCGTGAATTTTTATTGGACTGACTGTAGAGATTGTGGATCTTATCTAGGAACACTTTGAAGTGGTTGACTGCCTGAACCTCATCCACAGCATCAGATACAGCCAGTTCCAAACGGTGGTTCATGCAGTGCCATGTGAAGAGGTTAGGGTACCTTATCTTGTCAGCCTGGTTCCCACACCAGAGTTCTTGCCTAACATGACACTGGCTCCATCAGAAACAAATGAGACCCAGTTCTTTTGAAGCCACTCTTCAGTGAAGCTTTCAGTATCCAAACAGTTCAGCAGAGCTTCTTCTATATCCTTTGCCCTTTGGCTCTCCAGCTCAACCAGCTCCAGGAACAAAAATTCAGGAGTAGCACCATCCACTGAGGCTTTCAAGTTGACAATCATTGCAGATTTGTGGCTGATGGATGTAGCCTCGTCAATGAGAACAGACAACTTGCTTGAAGACGTCACAATACTGTGAACTATATTTTTCTGCATCTCTTTTGCTATGTGTTCTACAATTTTTGTGGAACTGTACCTTGAGTGCAGACTCGTGCCCATGTTGGCACCATTTTTTTCCTGAAGCTCAATGAGACTATCATGGTCAGTAAAAGGTTGGTTCATCTTCGCAAGATAGTATGCTGTTCTGAATACAGAATCTGTCTCTGCAAACAAAGTCTCTGACACAGCTCTCACCAAATTTCCAACTAAATCCTGTCCACCCTTCTCCGTGAGCTCCTGGGCTATTTTGTGTGCTCTGGACGTCTCATGTCGTCTAATCTTGTTTCTCAAAGAGGCCAGAGATGTTGATCTGCTTGAATCTGAGGACTGGATCTTAAAGTGCACCCACTCCTCAGACATAGACACTCGTTGTTCTGTGAGGACACCTGTTGATTTTGCGCTGCAAAGAGCACAACCTGGAAATAAACAAAACCATGACTAATTAGCAAAATACAAGTTTGTACCAATAACATCTGCAGAAAAGAGCCAAGATTTACTCAAAAGTATTTAATAAACTGCTTACAATATTTACATCATGGCTAACAAATGCATGAAAAGCAGATAAAAGGAGACATTTTTTCCACTTTTTCAATAGCTAATTATTTGACAACTACTGATAACTAACATATAGTAATGTAATGGTGCAAATGTTTTAAATGCACTTTAAAGATGACCATGAATTAACCCTCATTTGCATAGTCATTGACTTTATGAATTTATGTTGTTTAGATCAGCTTTCCTTTGCATGTGTGCTGACATTTACCTAACTTTCTGTCCCTCCACTCTAACCAAGGATGCCTGTTCTTAAATTCCATAGCCTGACTTTCAGTCCACAAGGCTGGCCAGGAGCTCTCATCTGTGTCCGAAATAAGGAGATAATATAAACATTGTGTTCTGTTTATGACTGCACACACACACACACACACACACACACACACAGTATCTCGCTCCCTTTCTCTTCCATGGCTCCACCACACTAACGTTGATCAAGTTAGCTAACAAGTTAGCTAGTTAGTTTCAGTTACTTTAATGATAATCATGCTAATTTCACTTACTGGGTAAATATTGCGGTAGCGCCGGGCTCGTTCTCTGTCACCTTTAGGACAGCCGCCTGACCTGGCTCTTCTTCTGTAGTGGTAATAGGGGAAAACTTCGGAAAACATTGAAATATTCTCGTCTGTTTTCGTTTCATGTTTGCTTCCTGTTTAGCGCTCCGCGAACTTGAATGGTGGATGGATCAAATTCTGATAACGTTAGAGAAACGTGGGGTTTGTCAGAGCTGAACAGAGTGTGTTGTTGTTGCGTAGTGTTGGAGCAGAACCTCTGCTCCGCACTTTCCTTCTGAATGGGTCAGATTAACAGAGGAAGAATTCAAAGCAACCAGGATAAGGGTTAAACAATAATCTGCTTTAATGGTAAAATATACAACACAAATACAACCTCAATCACGAAGTAATCCGGATTACTCCGGCTCTAGTTCCTCTCGCTGGGAGAGGTCTTACCCCTTGGACAGCATGAAGAAGAAGAGGCAGAACTTAGAGAAACCACAGGCTATCATACTAAAAACATAGGAGGAGGTGTGTGCATGCTTCCCCCAGAGGGGTATCCCATTGGAAGAGACCAACACATGGCCTGTCGTACCCAATCAGCGCGAGCCAGCTAGGAGACCCGGAAAACAAAAGTGTCTCTTCAGTTTGATGAAGAACAGATACCTTCGGTGTCCAGCACGAACCTGCTCCAAATAACAAGTTTGTTTATCTTATCTCACATCTTGCAGCCAGCACACACACATTCCCCTATATGGTTCTCTGTCTGTGGCCACCTTCCCCCCTCAGGTTACCACACACAAATTAAAAAAAATATGTTTTAAGATATAGTTGTATTATACAAATATCACATGTGAGTTACCTTAATATCAATTTGCTCTCAAGCAGTCCTACTAGTGCTTCTAAAATAGTAAAACTTTACACAGGCCCATTATAGAGAACACACACTCATTTCGTCCTGCCGCATTCCAGAAATTTAGACTGTTTCCAAAGAGTATTCCTTTGCATATTTCCAGCTTCTTTTTACACATACTGCTTATTATTGATACAAAGTAATTAAACACACACATATTTTTAAGATCTGTAGATTTCCCTGATATTTGACATGCGGTATTTAATGGAGAATGTCTCCTCCTCCACAACTGCTCCTTTTAAATACAGGGTAATAAAACATGTTTAAGCTAATTTCTCCACAATGTTGTCGCAATTCAGTACCCACAACATGAATATATAAGGTGACATTAAAATGAATATATCACAGTAGCAACAGGCCACAGGCGACGGAAGCCCCAGACGTCCAAAAGTATTGACACAGAAGGGGGGAAAGCGTGAAAGCGCAGTCACAAAATGATGTTGTTACGTATCATCGCTCATTTTTAAGAGGGTATACGGAAATCACTGGCATTTTCTAGTGGGTATACCAGCGTATCACGTAGACTACACCACTGCTCAAAATCTCACGATACATGGCCCCATTCATTCTTTCCTTTACACGGATCAGTCGTCCTGGTCCCTTTGCAGAAAAACAGCCCCAAAGAAAGATGTTTCCACCTCCATGTTTCACAGTAGGTATGGTGTTCTTTAGATGCAACTCAGCATTCTTTCTCCTCCAAACACATCTAGTTGAGTTTTTACCAAAAAGTTCTATTTTGGTTTCATCTGACCATATGACATTCTCCCAATCCTCTTCTGGATCATCTAAATGCTCTCTAGCAAACTTCAGACGGGCCTGAACATGTACTGGCTTAAGCAGGGGGACACGTCTGGCACTGCAGGATTTGAGTCCCTGGCGGCATAGTGTGTTACTGATGGTAGCCTTTGTTACTTTGGTCCCAGCTCTCTGCAGGTCATAGACTAGGTCCCCCCGTGTGGTTCTGGGATTTTTGCTCACCGTTCTTGTGATCATTTTGACCCCACGGGGTGAGATCTTGCGTGGAGCCCCAGATCGAGGGTGGTCTTGTATGTCTTCCATTTTCTAATAATTGCTCCCACGGTTGATTTCTTCACACCAAGCTGCTTACCTATTGCAGATTCAGTCTTCCCAGCCTGGTGCAGGTCTACAATGTTGTTTCTGGTGTCCTTTGACAGCTCTTTGGTCTTGGCCATAGTGGAGTTTGGAGTGTGACTGTTTGAGGTTGTGGACAGGTGTCTTTTATATTGATAACGAGTTCAAACAGGTGCCATTAATACAGTTAACAAGTGGAGGACAGAGGAGGCTCTTAAAGAAGTTACAGGTCTGTGAGAGCCAGAAATCTTGTTTGTTTGTAGGTGACCAAATACTTATTTTCCACCATAATTTGCAAATAAATTCTTTAAAAATCAGACAATGTGATTTTCTGGATTTTTTTTCCTCATTTTGTCTCTCATAATTGAGGTATACCTAGGATGAAAATTACAGGCCTCTCTCATCTTTTTAAGTGGGAGAACTTGCACAATTGGTGGCTGACTAAATACTTTTTTGCCCCACTGTATACATACATTTTTTACATGTCTCCAGTACCGATAAAAAGACCGTTAACGTCGGAGCTTAACGGTACCACGGTCTTTAATAATTCAGGACCGGGGCCCGTTTAATACCGGGGCTCGGTACCCATCCCTAACATCAAAGATGTAGTGCAGGGTTGAAAATATGATTAACCAAAAAATATTAAAGTGTAACAAAGAAAAAGGAATAAATGAATTGCCCAAAACCGATTTAGGTTGTCTAAAATATTATCTGACTGACATTTCTATCTGATCCATCTGGATAGGTACACAATACAGGATTAAGCTTAATAAAGAATCATGAATGTTCTGTGAACTACCTTCTAAAAAGCCTTCAAAAAGGCAAACCATTTTTTCCAGGACCGCATGGGCTACCAGTGGCAGCTCGAAGGGGCACTGGAGCTGGGCCGTCCACTTCTTATTTTTATTGTAGTGCTTCCCCCAGAAGAGGAGAGAAAAGTACCCAAGGGCCTTCAGTTTTTCGACCTTAAAAACTAAGAAAAACATATAGACAAACATCACACAAATAGATACAGACAGAGATAGATTTTCCAGGCAGTGTTAAAAAGGCAAGACTTTAAAAAAGAGAGTTGGCATTCCACTCTCTATAGTGTGTCTTAATCAGAGAGAACCATCAGAGTAACACCACTACTATTTTCTAAAGAGACAATTGTGTTCCTGTTCTGTTTTGCCATTCATTAGCATCTGCCATGAAGTTATATTCATTCTACCACATTACAAGTGAACCAAAGGAGACACCTCTTAACCACACCGCATTGGCCGTCGGCCATGTTTTTGTGGTGTGTCCCGCATCATTGGCATTTTTTGCAATTCCCAACAACCTTTGCTGATGATTCAACATGTTGAATTGGCAGCAGAGCTGTCTGCAAAATAAGCTAGCTGTAGCGGCCAAAATCATATAGAAATAAAACAGACAATTAACTTAAAATAATACAGCCGCTGAGGCACTAGTTAGCAGATCTTACGCAGGGCAATGATCCAGGTCCAGACAAGATTCTCCGTTGTACATTTATTATGATCCAATATCATTGACAATGAACAGGTTTCCTATGGTTTGTTCCTTAAGCCTTTCCTATGGCTTTCCTTTCCTGTGGTTGGAAAACCCTGTGGCTCGAAACACCCTGGTAAAAAAACCGTTTGCCTACTAGTGCTCTGGCTTCCACTTCCACCTGTCTCCAATATATACAATTACACCAGGTGCTCCAATCACCCAGTGCCCAAAACATGCCTTCAAAATAAAAGCATAGAAACGACTTTAATTTATGAGACTAACTAAGAATACATTTACAATAAACACTATAAAACTATAAAACAGCAAGAAAATAAATGTTAAACTAGTAAATAATATAAAGAGATATATAGCTCCAACATTCCGGCCCCTAATTGTGCCAGTGTAAACACACAATTACTTAAATATATATAAATGGAGCTATACTCTATCTTTATCCTAACCATACAAATAATCGTCTATAGTCTTCAGGCAACAGCTTCCTGGAAAAGAAATAGAGAGAAAGAAAAATAGTCTAGAGAAACAGAAAGAATAAATGTTAAACTAGTAAATAATATAAAGAGATATATAGCTCCAACATTTGGCTCCCCGTCGGGGAAACGAACCCCGGTCCTCGTTAGTATAGTGGACAGTATCTCTGCTTGTCACGTAGAAGAACGGGGTTCGTTTCCCCGACGGGGAGCCAAATGTTGGAGCTATATATCTCTTTATATTATTTACTAGTTTAACATTTATTTTCTTGCTGTTTTATAGTGTTTATTGTAAATGTATTCTTAGTTAGTCTCATAAATTAAAGTCGTTTCTATGCTTTTATTTTGAAGGCATTTTTTGGGCACTGGGTGATTAGAGCACCTGGTCTAATTGTATATATTGGAGACAGGTGGAAGTGGAAGCCAGAGCACTAGTAGGCAAACGGTTTTTTACCAGGGTGTTTCGAGCCACAGGGTTTTGCAACCACAGGAAAGGAAAGCCATAGGAAAGGCTTAAGGAACAAACCATAGGAAACCTGTTCATTGTCAATGATATTGGATCATAGTAAATGTACAACGGAGAGTCTTGTCTGGACCTGGATCGTTGCCCTGCGTAAGATCTGCTAACTAGTGCCTCAGCGGCTGTATTATTTTAAGTTAATTATCTGTTTTATTTCTATATGATTTTGGCCGCTACAAAGTAAAAAACCATGCCATCAAAGCGGACTTGTTTTTTGAAGTTCTTTTTTGTGGATTTTTGGATTGCCTGCGCTTGAAGTGGAGTATTGGATTTCACTTTAAAAGACACACCGGGCCCTGGACGGACTTCAACAACGGCACAGGAACATGGGCGGTATTTGAACATTTTCTCCAGTGGCTGTATAGGAAAACGGCCTCACTATTGGAGTGCTGGAGTCATTGTTTCGCCGCATATAAATGAACAGTGGAACAAGTTTAAAGAATAGTCGGACCGTGGAAACAGGTGCACACAGTGATTACGCACTCTGACGCGCAGGCATGCGCATGCAACAGCGTTTTCTCCTGTGGATAATAACATATTTGGATATTTAAATAACGCCAATCATAGAAATTATGCAAGACGCCACATCACAGGACAGAAGTGGATCTTCTGACGAGGTAAATCCTAAGGACATTGCACCACACATGTTAGGTTTAAAGAACAATGATTCCAGACCACAGAAATCGTTCAGATTATCATACCGCTCATCTGCAATAATCAAAGTTGAAGCACATTTAGCAGTCCTTAAAGAACGCATGGCTGCATTGAAGAGGAAGCATGCATTGGAAGCCCAAGAGGAGGAGCTTAGAAAAGAAAAGACAAAACTTGCTTTTGAACTAAAACTGTCTGCACTCAATGCCAAAATTGACATAGTGAAAATCCACTCGAGGCGTGGATCGAAAGGATCTGTGGAAAATGGTAAACAGAAAAATGAAAAGATAAAGTTTCCTTCTGCCCCAAACAACAACTGTTTTTCTCTCCAACACAACCATCACTCACAGGATACATGTTCAAGCTTCAATATGAAAATAGAAAATGAGGAAACAAATTCCATAAAGGTGGATGGATCTAGTTTTGTTTGCCCAGCTGGTCACATAATCAAAGACTATTGGAGATTTTTGAAGTGCAGTGTGTGTGTCACCAGAAGCAACTGTCAGCCCATCACATTGAAGATGAGGAGACAGATACATCCTTAATTAAAGCACATGTTTCACCTGGACAGTCAGAGACAAGTGTTCATACTGGGGCCGGTGGACCTGGAGAGGACAATGGATTCAGCTCTGGCTGCCCTGTTACCTCTCAGCTTGCATTGGAACAACAAGAAAAGATGTCCATCAAACATCAGACCCATCAGGATTTACAAGAAAAACATCAACAGTGCAATGTGAAAAGCACACAGAGTGAGGAGCAGGAAATAGATCACAAAGAAGAGACTAGCTCCAAGACATCACAGCCTCACCAAAGTCATAAACCTCAGACTGAAACACAGGATGAAGAAATTGAATCCGACCTCCAGATAGATGGTGTGAACAGTGATGGAGACACAGAGGAGCCTCCTTATGAAGAGGATTGGGATGACGGAGCGAATGGAAAAGGCCCAGAAAAGAATTTCCAACAGGAGATATTTTCTTTATCGCAAATACAAGTGGACCCTGGATGAGGGAAAGGACGGACAATGATTGGTCAGCTCTGCGAGCCCCAAATGAAGACCAGTGTCATGGAGAGACCTGTTTGAAGATCTGCCTGGATGCAGCAGCGTAGCATCATGAACATTTATTCTTTCTGTTTCTCTAGACTATTTTTCTTTCTCTCTATTTCTTTTCCAGGAAGCTGTTGCCTGAAGACTATAGACGATTATTTGTATGGTTAGGATAAAGATAGAGTATAGCTCCATTTATATATATTTAAGTAATTGTTTGTTTACACTGGCACAATTAGGGGCCGGAATGTTGGAGCTATATATCTCTTTATATTATTTACTAGTTTAACATTTATTTTCTTGCTGTTTTATAGTGTTTATTGTAAATGTATTCTTAGTTAGTCTCATAAATTAAAGTCGTTTCTATGCTTTTATTTTGAAGGCATTTTTTGGGCACTGGGTGATTAGAGCACCTGGTGTAATTGTATATATTGGAGACAGGTGGAAGTGGAAGCCAGAGCACTAGTAGGCAAACGGTTTTTTACCAGGGTGTTTCGAGCCACAGGGTTTTGCAACCACAGGAAAGGAAAGCCATAGGAAAGGCTTAAGGAACAAACCATAGGAAACCTGTTCATTGTCAATGATATTGGATCATAGTAAATGTACAACGGAGAGTCTTGTCTGGACCTGGATCGTTGCCCTGCGTAAGATCTGCTAACTAGTGCCTCAGCGGCTGTATTATTTTAAGTTAATTATCTGTTTTATTTCTATATGATTTTGGCCGCTACACTAGCTTAAGGACATCTGTGCACAAGAAGAAAAACGGACTTGAGGAAAACTAACTACTACAGTCCAAAGGCTCACAAAATCCTAGGGTTTAACCCTAGGGTTTTCGGACCCCCCCAGACCCCCCCAATAAAGCAAAACTGCACGTTTCAGAGTGGCCTTTTATTGTGGCCAGCCTAAGGCACACCTGTGCAATAATCATGCTGTCTAATCAGCATCCTGATATGCCACTCCTGTGAGGTGGGATGGATTATCTCGGCAAAGGAGAAGTGCTCACTATCATAGATTTTTTCAGATTTGTGAACAATATTTGAGAGAAATGGTTAGTTTGTGTAAATAGAAAATGTTTTAGATCTTTGAGTTTATCTCATGAAAAATGGGAGAAAAACAAAAGTGTTGCATTTATATTTTTGTTCAGTGTAGATTCAATTAATATTTCTCTAATGTTGTTAGCTGGCTCCTTCGCGTCGAAAGGAGCCAGTTGAGGTGGTTTGGGCACCTAGTTAGGATGCCACCTGGGCGCCTCCCTAGGGAGGTGTTCCAGGCACGTCCAGCTGGGAAGAGACCGAGGGGTAGACCTAGGACCAGGTGGAGGGATTATATCTCTTCGATGGCCTGGGAGCGCCTTGGGATCCCCCAGTCAGAGCTGATTGATGTGGCCAGGGAAAAGAAAGTTTGGGGCTCTCTGCTGGAACTGCTACCTCCACGACCCGACCATATATAAGCGGGAGAAGATGGATGGATGGATGTTTCTTTTATTATCTTTTCTTTTTAATTACTGTGAGTATATGCCTTTGTCTGAATGTCTTTCATTTGAAAGGTGCTATATAAATAAACTTGCCTTGCCTTACCCCTATTTATTAAAACTTACCTAGCTTACATTTTCTCAATCTCTTTAGCCATATTTTTTTAATGAAATGTTTAACAAGCTAATGTTTTTAAGCCTACTTATAAAAAAAGAATTTTCATAGGCATTTCCTTACAGGCTATCACGTTGCATCATAATCATCTGTTACATTGTCCTTTTCTCTGACTTGCACCTTTCCGAAATGTTTATGTGGACTTTTTTACTACTCTGGAAATTTTGACCGGATACCAAACAAGACGGAGAGTGTAGTGTGTATATATATACACTAACAACTCTTTTTATACCAAAGTATTTTAGCTCATACATTTTACTGCACACTGTTCTCCATTTAGTTTATTTACATATTTAACAAGGTGAAGTCACATTGAAATAAAAAAAAGGGTTTGTGTATTCCCCATCTTCTCTCTAAGTCAAACATCAAGTATACATTACATGGCCTCTTTGTTCTACTCTTGTTCCTACCTGACAAAATATTTCCCATGACTTTAAATGAGACACATTCCAAACCGCATGTGTGTTGTCTTACACAGGCACAGAGCATTTACCAGACCTTGTCTATCTGCTGTTTGCTCTGTCACTTGCACCATTATGCCTTCAATTTAGCGTGATTGAAATGTTTTCTTATAACCACTCCTCTGCATTATGCTTATAGTATGTGTACGTGTTGCTTGGTAACTCCAAATTAGTTTGCAATTGTTGAACAATTTTGGAACATTTAATTGTACACTCATGCGTAACGACCTGATAGTGCCGTGATGAGAGATATTTTAACTGGGCTCCTGAAAGATCCGTCTTTCAGAGAGACATTTATTCGAGATAAATGGAATACCACAGAAAGGTGGTCACATTTTTTGTAGTCAGTCGATTTCCTCATTCATGGATATAATTCAAAGGAGAGGAGTGTAACGACTGAATGAACACAAGTAGAGGACTCAATAGCACGACTCAGAGACAGAGGCTTAGGATGCAAAAAAGGTCTTTATAGCCAAGGTTCGGTACACGGGAGATCAGGCAATAAGGCTACCAAAACAGACGAGGAGTAGACAGGGACCGGGTCGGGACACGAAGCTGGGTCAGGTGCACGTGGAATCAGATACTAGGAAAAACACTGCTGGAACGCTAGGAATAACTAAGAAGAACTGGGACTGAAGGGAATGTGTATGCAGACTAAGTAGACAGAGAGAGAGAGATGATAATGGGACACAGGTGAGGCTAATTAGGGATGAGAAGCAGGTGGAGTTCAATCAAGGGCAGGAAAGCTGAGACTGAAATGAGAGAAACAAAAATGAAAACCGGAACAAGAACAAAAACATCAACATGCTGGCTAGACCCTTACGAGGAGTGAAAAAGGAGGCCTATATTTGGGAGGATTCTGATACCCAGCACTAAATAAGAGAAAAAAAGTTTTCAGAATGAATTTATAATATAGCAGGATTTATACACTGAAAAAAGGGGGACTGGCCATCTGTTGGATTTATCCAAGCCTATTTTGTGAATGTTATACAATTGTCTCGTGTTCCGAAGCAAAATGTAATAGTGTTGTGTAGAATCTACATTGTATGAGGAGAGAGTACATGAACGTGTTTAGGTCGTGTTGGGATAAAATGAGTCAATCAAATAAATGTATCAATTCCACCGCAATACCCCGCAATGCATTTATTTTTGGAAGAAGACAGGCGCGAGGAAGGCAGCTCTGTCACGCCATTACTCAGCTCGGATCGGTAAATATTGATGGGTGGAATAAATTGGAATATTAGTATGGGCTCAGAACAGTCTCATAATACACACATGCACACAGAAGGATTCACACTTGTATTTCATGATCCGCAAAAGGATTCAAACTTGTATTTCCGGATTTGATTATGGACATGCCTTGTTTTCAAGTTTATTATATTTCACATAATTAATCCCAAAAAACTCATCCAGACTTCCATCACATATCTCAGATACAATATACAGCCTAGAGAACAGAGAACAGTCATTCTTCAGAGATGAGAGCTGTTGTTGGGACCTGCACTTCTCTCGGACTGGAGGCCGGCTGAATAGAGGGAGGTTTTTCCTTTTAATGGGATCTTTGATGGGCTTTGTCTGTTTGACCAGGCGCTCACTGACATACAGTGGAGGAAATAAGTATTTGATCCCTTGCAGATGTTGTAAATTTGCCCACTTAGAAATAAATTAACAGTCTATAATTGTAATGGTAGGTTTAATTTATCAGTGAGAGTAAGAATATCAAAAAGAAAATCCAGAAATTGACATTATATAAAATATACAATTTGATATTCATTAAACTGTGGGAAATAAGTATTTGATCCCCTTGCAAAACATGTGTTAGTACTTGGTGGAGAAACCATTGTTGGACAGACAGAGGTCAGACACTTCTTGTAGTTGGTCTCCATGTTTGTGCACATCTCAGGAAGGATTTTGGTCCACTCCTCTCTGAAGATCCTCTCCAAATCCTTAAGGTGTTGAGGCTGATTCTTGGCATCTCAAAACTTCAGCTCCCTTCACAGATTTGGGATTAAGGTCCGGAGACTGGCTAGTCCCCTCCATCACCAAAATGTGCTTCTTCTTTAGCAGCTCCTGTGTTGCCTTGGCCGTATGTTCAAGTTTATTGTCCTGCTGGAAGACCCATCCATGATCCATTTCAGTGTCCTGGCTGAGGGAAGGAGGCTATTGGCCAAGATGTTACAGTACATGGCCCGGTCCATCCTTTCCTCGATGCAGGGAAGTCGTCCTGTCCCCTTAGCAGAGAAACACCCCAAAGCATAATGTTTCCACCTCCATTTTGGTCTCATCTGACCACATCACCTTCTACCAAGCCTTCTCTGAATCATTCAGTGTCAAATTTCAGACAGGCCTTTCATATTCTTCTTGAGCAGGGGACCTTGCGGGCGCTGCAGAGTTTGATCCATTATGGTATAGTGTGTTACCAATAATGTTCTTGGGTCTGTGGTCCCAGCTGCCTTGAGATCATTAACAAGTTCCTCCCTTGTAGTTCTTGGCTGATACCTGACCTTTCTCATGATCATCAATACCCCAAGGGGCGAGATCTTGAGTGGATTCCCAGAGTGAGGGAGATTGATTGTTGATTGATGTCAATTTTTTTCCCTTCCATTTCCGAATAATTGCACCAACAGTTGTCACCTTCTCCCCAAGCTGCTTGCTGATGGTTTTGTAGCCAATCCCAGCCTGGTGCAGGTCTACAATCTTGTCCCTGAGGTCCTTAGACAGCTCTTTAGTCTTGTCCATGGTGGAGAGGTTGGAATCTGATTGATTGATTCTGTGGACTGGTGTCTTTTATACAGGTAACAAGTTGATATGAGGGGTACTTTCCTAAAGGAAATGGACTTATGTAACCGGTCTGTGGCAGCCAGAATCCTTGTTTTTTGCAAGGGGATTAAATACTTATTTCCCACAGTTAAATGCAAATAATTGTTTATCTTTTATATAATGTAATTTTCTGTATTTTCTTGTTGATATTCTTACTCTCACTATTAAAATAAACCTACCATTACAATTATAGACCGTTCATTTTTTTGTAAGTGGGTGAATTTACAAAATCGGCAAGGGATCAAATACTTATTTCCTCCACTGTAGGTGTCATACCCATCCTGTCCGAGTTTCTCAATCTGGTTCAGAGTGTCAATGACTGCTGCATCTGCAAGGTCTCTAGTATCCAGTACAAGAATATATTCACTGCTTATTTCACAGAATGGATTGCCCATGTCTTATATAGCAACAATTAATGCTTTAACATCTTGTGCGAATGCCATTTGTGCATGATTGGTCTGCTCATGGTGCCGGGTGTCAGTCTTCTTTCTCTTCTCAGTTGAGGCCTCAAACTCCCCAACCACACGTGCCATCTCGGGGCCAGACACCATCCAGCGTCGCAGAGCTGCAGGGTTCTCTGTCAGGCCTACAGCACCACCATCACCTTTCACAGAGGCATACTGGGTGTGTCCCAGAGAAAGGAACCAAGGCACACTCTTGGTCAAGGCATTTATGTAGAGTAGGAAGTCGGCCTCTCTTATTGATCGCACCTAGATCATCAACTCTATTTCCAGCTGCAGGATGATAGACCAGAAGTGGAACTGGGAACACGACACTGCTCTTGTCCACCTGCTACCCCTCCAGGAGGTCGCCAAGTACCTTGAGTGCTGCCATCTCAATGTGAAACCCAACAAACATCACAATAAAATTATCTTCACTGTGAGCTGCTGGCCAGCTCCACTGGGTTTGTTTTGCCACAGCAGATAGAGGTTGATCCAGAGTGATCTGACCAGGATTCAGAATCTCTAATGCCTGCCTTACCTCATCGACGGAATGACGAATCATGGCTACATATTTGGCCTGGTCGTAGAAGAGGGGAAGTAAAGAAGTGAGTGTGACACTGCTCTCTGGTATTGTATGACCGCACCAACAGCCAGGAGTCAGTCAATCAGGCACGCAAGCAGCTCTTCACCCAGAAAGGTAGAACAATTGCAGTATTCCCCCCAACACAAGCAGCATTGATTCAGCACACAAAGAGAGCTGCCTTCCAAGCTGGTCACCTTTGGGGACAGATGATGTTTGCAGCCCCTGAACTCCCATCTCCAGGTGACTGGGGGTGGAAGAGGAAGGCCACAGGTGGATGGAAAGTTTACTGGACCACATTACCAGGCCTGTCGTGAACTCCTCCGCTGTGGATGCAAAAAGGGGTGCAGTGGACAATGCAAATGTGTCAAGGCAGCAATTCAGTGCAGTGCCCTTTGCCACTGTGGTGGACTGTGTTTTCAGAACTAACTCTGCATTTAGTTGAAAACCTGTAATATTGCATACAGTATATATTATGTAACATGTATTATTACCTCACCATAATAAATATGTTAATGGTTTACTGTGTATTTTGTTCCCTGAATACCAGATACATATAGTTAGCTACATTCTAGCATGTTGTAAATAGTACCAATGCATTCCCCATCCTTGAAAATGTAGGATTAGCCACCAGAAACAAGTTCCTAGGTGGTCTAGATCCATGCTGGTAAAATAACAACCAATGGACAAATTTGCGATGGCCCAATCTTCCTTAGGGCATGCTTTAACAGTGTGCCAAATGTCATGCTTTTATCATCAAAAGCACAATTCTTTCAGATATTTCACATATCTGCTGGACTAGTACTAGGCACACAGGTATCTTGTTAAAGTTATCTTATCTTAGCCAGCGCCATATAGATAGATTATATCTATATGGTGCTGATCTTAGCTATCTCTTAGTGGAAGAAAACAATTGGGACATCACTTACGCGACTCGGGGATTTTTAGTCTTTCTAGTTGCGTATTTTTCATAGTCTTATATTTCAACAGTTTTACGACAAACTGTGACTTTTTTGACATGGAAATTATTTTTTTAAATTGACAAACATCATATGTGTAATTCATGGCACGATTCAAACGGGATTGAACGATACTTTTCTCTCTCCATTGACTTCAATACATTATTTTCCCGAAATAAGGTCCCATGGACCGGAAGTAGATAGGCGTGACTTCGCCACTCTATAAATCATACTGTCATGGGGGCGCGCTCATTTAGTTGGCTTAGAATGAAGGAGACATCTGATTGGCTATGGATAGAAAAAATTACAAGTAGGAATCGGGTGACCGTCCAGTGTTGCCAACTTGGCGACTTTGTCGTAAATTACTTTGCGTCGTTTGCATTACTGTTTAGTGTCATATAGACCGTTCTGCCACACTAGGACGACCAAATATGACAGTAAACAACTGCGGTAACGATAATGGGTCCCAAGGTGGATAGCACGGCATACGCAACGCTCTGGGGTGTCCAACGGCTCCGTGTGTAGGGCCTATACGATCATTTTGTGATAATGATGAGGCAATAGCCCCGCCTCTCCCCACCTCTGCTGCTCACCCCCGCGTCAAAGTAAACTAAACACTGAATTCAGATTATTTATCTTTCTCTCGATATGGACATAAACGCGAGTGAAGTATAATCTGACAGGACGGAGACACACAGCTCTGCTCACCTGCAGCTCCTCCCGCTGTGATGCAGCGGCGAACGGAGCGAAACACACACTTCAAGTCAGATCATCACCCTTAGCTATTTTAATTACCTCTCAAACTACCTAAACTAGTTATAAATATGTTTATTTTTACTGTCGGCCTGGTCACTCATTACTGGATCAGCTACTGCAAGAGACAGACACTGTCGCTGTCAGAAGAGAGGGAGGAAAAAGAGAGGCTCTGTGTATTTTATTATTATATAGAGTCGTTATTCATTTGTTTTAAAGCTCAATAAATAACAAAGAAGACCTTTGACCGGCACTTTTATAATTTTGTCCGGAAGATTTAAACTTTAATTAATACACGTTGACTGGCGAAAAACTCTGCCCGGTTCCCTCGGCCCCTACCGCAGAGAATAAACGGAAGGGTAACCATGACAACCATGCTTCTTCGCTGCTTTTGTGGAGGAAGTTACAGCGCCACGTACAGGCTCGGCATATGTACTGCTGCTTTTTCCAGCGGTTGGAGCTAAGCGGAGCTGTCTCGTGTGGACAGACACTGTCCTGTGAATATTGCGTGAGGACGGAAGCTTTTTGGCGATTGCGTTAATCCTATGCGTTTTGCCGTATGCATCCTCGTGGGGCCGGGGACTAATAAATATAAAATTATTGCCTTGTGTTCAGTTGCAGGTGTGTATTTATTGTAATAATGACGAAAACATAATAGGCAGATTTCACAGTAGGCTAATTATAATAAAAACGTAGCTCTAGCATTTATGCAACTTGATTTGAAGCGTGTGTGTGTGAGGGGCAGCACCGTGTGTGTGTAATGTGACCACACAGCATTTTTATTATTTGTCCCGCATTTGAGTGACAGTCGCGCAGAAAGGCCGGATCGGTTCGCTGACGGTCGGCACCGTCCTTTATTTTTATATTGCTTAAACGGCATCATGTTGAGCTGACAGGCGACACATAGTTCCACAGTTCCCCCCCCCCCCCCCCCCCCCCCCCCCCCCCCACCGTTGACAGTTCACGAGCGCGTCCATAGTAGGCTTGTTTGAGACAAGCGAGACCTGCGCAGACCTGCGGGAAAAAGCTAATCAACGTCTTGCTAGTGCGTTGCATGATGGTTAGTCATTTTGTCCGACTTGCTCTGGAGGCTCGCTCACATGAGACATTGAAATCTCGCGGGGCAAAGACGCCCTTAGCCTTGAGAGCGAGGCGCGGCGAGGCGGCGCAGTTCCTCTCCACGGGCTGCGGAAGCGAAATACTTGATGGGAAACGACTGGCTGGTATCTCGAGCTGAGCGCTCATTGGTGGTTTTTACCACGTGCTGTTGATGAAACTCTCCAATTGGCTCGGCAAAGGTTTGTTGTTGCTTTGTCTCAGTTTTACATGGCCCCTTCCATTAACATTTTTCATCATTGTTCCACAATGTTTATCATCATGACATTAATATCCTTATATTTTATACTATACTTGCACTGCTTACCGTTTTCATACTTTATATATCTTAGCATATTCATACACAATGTTCATACTGCTCACAGGCTGTGTATATCTAGTGTATTCATACCCAGTGTTGAAAGTGTGCCGGTCCTACCCGGTCCTTAGTACCGGTAAGAGATTTCCAGGCGGTCCGGAGGACCAGGAAGAATTGACAGCTCCACCCGTGGAATTTATACTACGAAGGGCAGATATTTTGGTTTGGATTACTGGTCTGGGGGAAGCTCGCGAGTGTGTGTGTGTGTGTGTGTGTGTGTATACGTGTGTGTGTTTGTGTATTTTTGCGTTTGTGCGTATTGTGTTTGTTTCCCGGGGAAAACACTAACGAGACCTCAAGTTACTCCGTTCTCCGCTTGTAATTATGCCGTTACAAGCTTCTAAGTTGTATTTATCATCTGAATTTGCCTAAACAAGTTTCATATTCTGAAAGCCAAGACTTTGTTTATTTAAAATCAAACAAAACACCCGAACCCCGAAAAACTATTTTTTTACGCAAATCCACGTTTATTTTGAAATGAGCCGTTGCGACCTCCTACTGATTTCGATAGAGCGGGTCACATATTAGCTTTTTCCCACTTGATCAGAACAGCGGGAGGAGAAAAGAATGGAGTGACTGAATGACGGCTAGAAAATTAGGCTACGTGGTAATTAAAGCAAAAATGCAAACGACGATTCTTCAGATGTTTAAGAGAAAGGAGAGAGATGAAGAAACTCAGAATTTGCTTAAAATTTGAAAAACAACACCCACAGATGACACAGGTGATGATGCTTATTTAGCCCAGAGAATGGACATGAACATGGCCATGATGAATATAATAAGTTAGCTAACTAGCAAACTGTATATCTCTATATGGGGTGCCCAACCAGTCGATCCCCAGTCGATCTCGAGATGTTTAAAAGTAGAACAAAAATATTCAGTTTTATCGTTAATGTCCTACAACAGGGGTGGCCAAACGTTTTGGCTCAGGGGCCACAATGATGTATCAATGTGACAGCCGGGCCGGGGGGCATTGTTTGGTTCCGTCTTGATTCATGTCGGGCTGAGGGTTGTTTTAATCTCATTCTCCCGCGCGCGGGGCGACGTCCACGCGCAGCTGCAACGACCAGGGAGGAAGGGACTTTTCACGGCGCGCGCGGCGTGTGGACAGTGGGGGATAACATAAATAAAAATTAGATCGTTGTATTTTAGACTTTAAGGCTTTTTAAGATCAGCGCGGGAACCCTGGCTCATTTATACCAATATTGGATGGGCCGCATTAAACACATCAACGGTCCGCATGTGGCCCGCGGGCCGTAGTTTGGCCACCTCCAGGCCCGGTTCTACGGGGGTGCATAAGGGTCCCAGTTGAATGTTATGCACCCTCACTTGAAAAAGAGAAGGTAGTGAAAAATATTACATATACAATAACAATAATAATAATAATAATAATAATAATAATAATAGTAGTAGTAATATGAAGAAGAAGAAGAATATAGTTGAAAATAAAATAAACTGTAATTTTGTTCAAATATTGTGGTCAAATAACTATAGTTAATAACCCCCCCCCCGTCAACGATCGCCGCCGTCTTGGTTAAAAAAAGGTTAGGCACCCCTGCTCTATATAGTCAATGGCTATGTTACTCACAACAGAACATGTACACAGCATACTATTTTCACATTAAATATTTTGCTTTGATATCTTCTATTTTAATCTGCACATTGTGGCATACATTTTTATTTTATTAGTATTTTAATTTATGTAACCAATATTCTGAAAATTCAAAGAAAGACAGAGACTTGTACATTTGTGACTGTCTGCTGAATTTAGTTATACATTTTTATTCTAATTTATAACAGTTGAGGCCCAGAGGGAGGAAGAGGAGACTCAGCCAGAAGAAGTGGCTGCAGGTCCCTCAGAAGCCACCACAGGTGATGCTAGCCCTACTGCATACCCTTCTATATGGAAAGAAGAACAATATGAAAAGTTCAAACCGAAAAATGAATGGATGTATGCTCACAATGGAAGGCTAGGCTGTACCCCATGCCATGATGTGAAGGATCTGGGTGTCATGGCATCCCGTGGTGTTAATATTGCTATTCAGTGGGCTGATGGAAAGATAATCCCAGCTGGTCAATCAAGGGATGTCCAGCTTTCATCACTGCGCAAAAAAATCTGTGAACACAAGAACTCTGCAGCACATAATAAAGCAATCAAGATTATTCAGACAGCAAATAAAGATATTCTTCTGAACATGAACGCGAGTAGTCAGGAGTCTGTGTTTGAGTCTACTGCCAAGGTATTCATGACAGCCTATTATGTGGCCAAGAACAACAAGCCTTTCACAGACTTTGAGATTCTGATTGACCTGCAGCATGCAAATTCTGCTGATTTGGGGCGTGTTTTGCATAGCAAAACTGTCTGTGTTGACATAATTGAGCATGTGTCATCACAGATGAAAAAGGAACTTCTAAAAAAGATAATAGAGACCAAGAGCAAAATCACAGTATTGGCTGATGAGTCAACCAGTGTTGGGCACAAATCAACACTAATTGTGTTCCTGAAGGCTAGTGTTGATGGAGACTTGGAGCCCATTGCCTTTCCGTTGGACCTGGTTGAGCTGGATAGTATGTCTGCTGCTCATATCAAGGAACAGATTATGGGTTGCTTGCTTAAAAATGGCTTCACTGTTGAGTTGCTGAGAGAAATCCTCATTGGATTTTGCAGTGATGGGGCCAGTGTCATGCTGGGAGTGAAGTCAGGTGTTGGGAAGTTGCTCCAGGATGACTTCCCAGGCATCATACTATGGCACTGCCTTAATCACAGACTGGAGCTTGCTGTTGACCAGGCACTGGATGTGACAGGGGGAACAATGGACTTCCAGGCATTCATGGACAGCCTATATTCATTATATAGCCAGTCACCAAAAAACATGTGGCAGCTGAGTGAATTTGCTCACAACCTGGACATCACCCTCAGGAGGATTGGAAAAGTGTTCAGTGTTCGCTGAGTAGCTTCTTCATGGAGGGCAGTCTCTGCAGTTTGGCAGTCTTATCCAGCCTTGGCACAACATTTCCGTGAGGCATCAGAGGATGATACAAGGGACAGCAGAGAGAGGGCCACATTCAAAGGTCTGCTTTCTAAGTTGTGCTCCATCAACTTCCTGAAAAGTCTTGCACTGATGGCAGATGTTCTGACTGAACTTAAGAACTTGTCAGAAATTCTTCAGAACAGGAAGACTACACTCCCAAAGGCCCATGACATCATGACGACGAATGTCAAACGCATAGAAAGTTTCAATCGCTACCCAGGACAACATGCAGTTGATAACAGTCAGGCAGAGGAAGTGATGGAATTCAAGGGAGAGGATTTAAGAGTTGGCAGGTCTCCCATCATTGACTCTGCTCAGTTCATCCGAGCAGTGGCACACAATATGAAAGAAAGACTCTTCACAACCACAGCAAACAGAGCACAGGCCAGTGTTGCAGCCAACCGAAAAGAGGCTTATAACAGCCTTATCAATCAAATGGCAGTCCTCAACCCTGACAACTGGGACCATGACAATCCTCGATTTGGAGATAATGAGGTGAGGGCTTTGTGTGATGTCCTACATGTGAACCAACAATAGGCCCGTCTTGGATTCACAGAATACAAGGCCAGTGGAGGAAGAAACATTCCCAACAAAATGAAGAAGTTGCTCATGGCAGTGGCACTGTCTCCAAGCAATGCTGACTGTGAACGGGGGTTCATCACAATGAATAACATCATAACTGAGTATAGGAGCAAACTTACAACAAAAAATGCAGCAAATCTCCTCTTCATCAGCTCTGTGGGACCACAATGCAGACAGTGGGATCCACGGCCTTATGTGAAGACCTGGCTGGGCAAAGGAAGAAGAGCAGCCCACTCAACAAGCTGCATGGCTTGCCGGTACACAGAAGAGGAGAGCTACTTCTGCCCTCTGTGGAAAATGTGGAAAAGTGTGTAGTTTACCTCCCTCAACATGCCTTGCTAATGGTCTGTTAAGTTTTGACACAAGTTGTATGCACAATTGAAAATAAATAATTGACTATACAAGTGTTTCTAATTTCTACCCCATAAAGGCATTACAAATTTGAAGTTTGTGTTCAGGGATGCATGAAGCTGGGGGCGGGAGAACAATATGAACCAATGAAGGTCGGGGTAGCGTACCTGCAAGAAATTCAAACCACTTTCACCCCTGTTCATACCCCTCACTGTTTATTCATCATTCAATTAATTATATATTTTATTCTGTAGATTGTGTACATTACTTTTCGCTTTACTGCTTGTTGCACTCCTGGTTGAAAGCTAAACTGCATTTCGTTGTCTCAGGACCTGTAATCTGTGCAATAACAATAGAGTTGAATCTAATCTTGAGCAGGAACAAATGTATTTACTTAGTACATATCTGACATTAACGATTAAACACATGTGTGCATTCTTTATAAATGCAAACCGAGTCAAGCCGACTCCGGAGGTGGCGGTATGCACCTTAAAGTTGTTTGCGTTCCGCCAAAAAACCGAGAGAAGAAGAAGAAGGCGAAGAAGAAGGCGAAAAAGAAGGCGAAGAAGAAGAAGAAGAAGCCGACTTGGAGCTGTCCGACTTCAGGCAAGCTTTTTGAGACCTCCCCGGCTGCGATCGGCTATTCTCGTCTACTTTCGAGGCAAGCCGCAACGCGTCTCAAACAAGCCTACTGTCTCCGCCACCCCGCCCCGTCCACCCAGTAAAAAAAATCCCCACTACACCACTGCCTCCGGCTACTTATTTTTGTCAAAAGCGACTAACAACTAATCTAACGACTTGTAATGCTGTTATTAGGGACTTTTCTGGTTTTTGGAGACTCACGTATTGTTCAGCAGTTAACGAGCCGCGGGAGCTGCCGTGAGCCCCTCTGCCCTCCCATAGTACTCACAGGCGCTAGTTGCCTCCCGCAGCAGCTCCGCTGCAGTCACACTGAGCAGAGAGGAGACAGCCACACCCTCCCGAGTCGAGACTGTAAATTAATTGCGCATGCGCCAAGCCGTCCTGGTTTCGAGCGGGATTTAAATGTAAATTGTAAATATTTCTTCACTGTCACACTATAATAAATAACTGCCTTTGCTTTGCTTTGACTCACACAGCCTCAGTCACTTAATCACCTCGTCCACTGTGTGTGTGCCTCTCTGTGACAAGCTAAACATTCACGTAGGTTAACATGTCAAAGTCTAAACTGTATTCACAAAAGTACAGAAAGGAGTGGGAATCAAACCCTGAGTTTAAAGGATGGTTGAAGCCATTTATTGGAGATGACACACGGGCATACTGCCTTTAATGTAAGGGAGATTTCTACTAAAAACTTTGTCTAATAGAGATATTTCTGATCTACTGTTGTCTGGATTTACTCACAGAAAGCGGTTTGTGTTTGCAGGTTCAGCGGTTTTAAACGGAAAACAAATATGTGAGGATCAAAAATACAATGTAAAACTTTTTTCTGTATTTGGATTTTATTTACATGAATATGAAACAGAACACTTTTGTTTGTGCATTGACAAACACAAGTGTGGATCCGGAAATACAAGTGTGAATCCTTTAGCGGATCATGAAATACAAGTGTTGAAGAAACACACTCCTCAATGTCAGTTTCGGTAATTTATTGACAAGGATGACGACACCCTGAAACAGATTAATGCAGCAAGATAAGCTGACAAAGTATTACATCCATGCAATTACATCAACACAAATATATACCACGACACAGAGTATAGTAGTATAATAGTATAATATATATATAGTATAATATATAGTATAATATAATAGTGGAAACAGTCTTACATGAATGAGTGGACGAACGTCTTAACTCGAGGCGGAGTGAATGAACAATGTTTGAACTAAAATGGCCGCTCGGCACTACCGGGTCAGAGCACGGCATAACCGGGCAGCGACAGCAGTGACACTACCCTCTAGTGGCCGGCGATAAACTCTTCATCCCCCCCAGACCGGAAAGCTATGGGCCGGAATAGGTTAACGGTCTAAATCCCGTATCCAGCTGCCAGACTCGGGCTCGTAACGTGCAGGCGGCCTCCTCACCCGGCCCGGCCGAGTCGGCTGGGGCAGCGTCGGCGGCGACTGCGGCACCGGGAGCGGTGCGCCCAGGAAGGCACCCATAGGAACAGTGAGGTCAGAGGACCTCACTGACAACAGACCATGTTAAGACCTATGGCTATGACAAGGTTTTAGAGCCACTTCTACGTGATCTCAGGTCTTTGGAAGTTGATGGAATTTTTGTCCCACAACTTGGAACATCGCTGAAAGATACAGTTCAGACTATTGCTGCAGACAATTTAGGAGCTCATGGATTAGCGAGCTTTGTTGAGAATTTTTCAGGCACCTATTTTTGTCGTTTTTGTACAGCAACAGCTTCAGACATTACATCAAACGAGGTTAGAGCAGGAACTTTCAGCCTCAGAACAAAAATAAATACATGACACTCACGTCAGAGCAGCCCTAGATAGTGGCAGTAGCTGTTTTGGAGTTAAAAGAGCTTGTCCTTTGACTAAAGCGCTTTCTCATTTTAATGTCATCAGTGGCTACCCTCCTGACATTGCCCACGATCTCTTTGAAGGCATTGTGCCTGTTGAAATAGCACATTGTCTAACATTTCTAATATCAAATAAGTATATAACCTTGGAAGATATTAACAATTCCATTCTACATTTCCCATACAAGTGGACAGACAAAACAAATAAGCCTCACATTTTGCCACAAAATCTCTCACACAGGAAAACCATACAGTAGGTGGTAATGCCCATGAAAACTGGTGCTTGTTAAGATTGCTCCCATTTCTAATTGGGCCTAAGATTCCTGAGCATGATCCAGCATGGCAGGTCTTGTTGGACCTAAAACAGATTGTTGAGCTTGTGGTTGCCCCCGTTCACAACGACGAGTCTATTGCATACCTTGAGAGCAAAATGTATACCATAGACAAAGGTATCGAAAGGTTTTTCCTATCAATAGACTGCGGCCCAAACACCACTACATAGAACATTACCCACAACTAATAAGGTTTTTTGGGCCTCTTGTGGGACTTTGGACTATGAGGTTTGAGGCAAAGCACAGTTTCTTTAAAAAGATAATCAAACACACCAGTTGCTTTAAAAATCTGCCCCTATCTCTGGCTGTGAAACATCAGTTTACGATTGGGTACCACTTGTCGTCTCCAAGTATTTATAAACAAATGCTGGATGTCTCAGTGGTATCTACTGTCCCGTTAGACGTTTTGAAGGAGGAGCTAGTTCAAGCTTTTAAACAGAAAGATCCTGACATATCTGAAATACCACTTGCAAACAAATGTTGGAGCAAGGGAATAAACTACAGGACAGGTATGGTAGTTGTCAATGGGTCTGAAGGTGGCTTGCCCGAATTTGGGGAAATCCATCAAATACGCATTTTGCATCAGTGTTTTTTGTCTTGAAACTGCTGTGTGGATGGTATAGTGAGCACTACAGAGCCTTTGAGTTGACTCCATGTCCGTCACGAGAACTTTCTCTTGTGGAAGTCTGTGAACTGGTCGATGAGTATCCCTTGGTTATCTATCTGGTTGGATGTGTGCGGATGGTAACCTTGAAGACATCAATCTGTGTCTGAGGTAAAGTAACAAATCAAACACTGCTTGGGCAGGTACAAAGGGGCTTAACGGTACACCAAATTCATGATTTGGTATGTCCCTCGGTTTTGGGGTTCAGTTTGTTTTCGGTACAACAGGGACATTTCCAGAAAAAAAGAATATATATATTATTTTGAAAAATGTAAACATTCTTCTTAAAGTTAAGGCACTCAAATACTGGCATATAGTCAATAAAAATAACAAAAATAAATATCACAAATGTCAGGAATGTAATGTTAATTGTGGAAAATGCAGTGACTTTATTGTTATTACTAGAATTACATTTTCTTTTATTACAGACTAAAGTACTGAAAATAGGTACTGTTGGGTACTGGTATTGGTTCAAATGTGAACAGTACCCAACCCTATACATTGATCCAATATAATTCCAGATGTTCTTCACAGTGAACCCTTTAAAAAAATTACAAGCATTCACTCTTCTCCTACCAAGCTCCATGTTCTTGAAATAAACTAATTATAAACCTTTTATTGTTTATTTACTCTCTTTCCTAACAGACGGTGAAGAATGACCATGATGACATCAACTGTTCTCAGAGTAATCCTAGGGGCAGACAGCTGTCAGAGGGTGGTGATTTCTGCTGGCCTGCCTTCAACTGTTAATGAACTGGAGAATGAGATAAAGACTCAGTGTAATGTAAAGGAACCCTTTCGGCTGCAGTTCATGGACAAGCTTTTTGGCAATGAATTTATTAACTTAACTTCCATGGGAGAAATACAAGACAAAGCTACAGTCAAGGTCATATACACATCCTGCAGACCTCTCACTGCTGATGCTGATCAATGTGTGGACAGTTGCTCCTTTCCACCAACCATTCATCCTGATGACACCACATCTTCTCTAGGTGACAGCACCGTGATTCTCACATCTCAAGAGTCCACTTATTCACGGTCTTCATGGCCAGATTCTTTCCATGTTCCCCGTTTTTCATATGATGCAGAGATTAAGCTTGAGAAGGCCCACAGAGTTCTCAGAGAAGAAGGGACACTGTGGATCCCTGATTCAAAGCTCAAGTCTGATATAATAGAGGGGTAGAGAGACAGTTAGGGCTAAAATGGAGAAAACATTTGCTTTGAGAAGACAAGAAGTCATTAGTGATGTTCCCATGACCAGTGATGTACAAGAGAGATGACCAGCTCTCTTTGATGTAATGGAGGTGAGTAAAACAAATTATGGTGTAACTTTTTGTGCTGTAGATTAGGCTTGGGCGGTATGACGGTATTACGGTATACCAGGGTATTTCGAAATACCGTCGGTATGATTTTCAATACCGTGACGTCACAGACTGTGCGCCAAATCACAGATGCGTTTCATTCTATTACACTGACACGGAGTTTTGACAGGGACGACATTGGTTATAATGCACAGCACGCGCCAGCAGAGGGCAGGGGAGGGCAGTCCGTCTTTCCCGCACTCAGAGCTCAGCACAGAGCTGAGCTGAGCAAGATGGCGGCAGCATTTGCCGGCCCCGAACTCGGACAACTAGTAAAAAAGAAAAGTGCCTCTGCGCCTGTTAGGGACTATTTTGGGTTTACTCGTCGCCAGTGACTTCATCCAGCACAACGAGAGACAGAGGCACTTCTTTGGGAATGTTTAAGACGGGGTGAGTGAGTGTTGACATTTTTTAATCCTATGTAACTGGTTGATGGTTTTGTAGTCGAGGTCGGACGGTTTTAAAAACGAAAGCATTTACGTGCTAAACATTCACCCGAGTAATCCAATGAATCAAATGGAAATAAGGTTTTTAACACATGCACGGAATAATATTGCCAAACTAGTTAGTGAATATAGCAAATTTTATTCAATAAGTCAAGTATTTACTCCCGGAAAATGTTTATGTATGATGATATATTGTTAACTTAGCTCACTATGGAAACAACGTCGGACATCTACAAACGCGTCCTGTATCCGATCTTTAAATGTGCCATTTGCACAATGTGTCATGTATGCAGCCCTTGTTTTGCACTTGCGCGCACGTCGCGGCACTTTGCGAGCGTCTACCGGCTCGGGCTGCATTTTACACCGAACATATAATATACCTTTCGAAACATCTATTTGCCGCCGAACGCCACCTCGCTCAAGTCGACCCAAGTCATACCGTCAGTGGCGGCTGGTGGAAAATATTTTTGGTGGGGCTGTTGATATAGTGAGTAAAAGATTTTTTGGGGGAGAAATGACCCCTTAAATTGGGACTGATACCGTAATATACCGTATACCACGGTATGATGTCAGCAAGGTATGACGGTATGAAAAAAATGATACCGCCCATGCCTACTGTAGATGGTATATGCAACTGTTGTTCAGAAGTAGGTGCAAATTAATGCTGGATGTTGAAAAGCTGATGCTTCACTGCATTGCTGGCTCAAATGTGTAAGAAGAAGGTGAAGTAGTAGGAATATTTGCAAAAGTGGGAACATGATTGAAGCAGATGAGTAGGGCTTGAGCTTAAGGATGTCTGTCGTCCCGCGGCCGAAAAAAATAGGATCGAAGAGGAGGAAAATTACTTTAGGGTGGAATTTGGAAAATTAAACCTCCTTGACAACAGAAACACACACACGGCACATACTGCTGGTGTTATGTCCCTTCTGGTTTTCAGACTTATCTGGTTTCCATAATTGTGTTTACCGAATGCAACAGTTATGGTCTGCCTATGTCACCAGATTCGTCACACATTCACAAACATATTATTGGCAATTTTCAGGTCCACATCTCGTATCTACTGTGGCCAATATGATTGTATAAGTTAGAACTACATCAAAGCCGCCAAAAAAAAAAGTTTGTCGAAAATATATATTTTGCAAGATCGCGTCGAGCTGGATTAGATCCCGGTAGAGCAAAATGCTTTCAGCATTCACACCCAATATTCCATAGCAGAAATCAAATGCTGAGCAAACATGCATAGTGCATACAGTTATGTGATTGGCAGGTGTAAGTTTAATTAAACAAATGTGTCTATGTTTGTGGGCCGTGTTGTTGTTCATTTTGTTAAAGGTTAACGCAGAGTTCAAGCGGATTACAACTATGCCTCTACAGTCAAGGTTCCTGTCACAGCTTGACCTACACACCGCAAGTCTGCTGAGGGTGTTCTCGAAACAATCGGGGCAGCAGGGCAAGAAGTTAAACGACATGACTGCCATGATGACAGTAAGAACTTTTTAACTGTGTGTGTGTGTGTATATAACATTTCCTTTTCGGCATTCAGTCTAAAATCAATTACAATGATAAATGATCCCAAAATGTGACTACTCCATACATGTAGGTTCAATTTGAGTTAAAATGTCCCTATATTCTTTGTTTTAATCCTTAAAGAGCTTACGAAATGAAGGACAATACTGTTCTTATTACGATAATATATATACTATTATTAATGGGAAATCATGTCATTCATGACAATATGCCCGCTGTATTTATAAATCGTGGTTTATTACAACTTTCCATGCTCTCTTCCGATGTTACACGACCGCTCCGAACAAAACAGCTTTCGCCGGTTAGTGACGTCACGCACGTCACGAGTAGAACACTTGTTGAATAACACACTACCTATATGGCTGATGTCAGATCAGATCATGCGGGTGAGTCTAACGTGGTGGAACCATACCAGTTTGAGCCACAGTATTCAAGTAGCGGTAGACATACAGACGGGAGCGAACTAGGGGGGTGATGATCCTGGATTTGGCGGAGATCCGATGCGGCAACAGAACACAGACTGGTATACATTTGACTTTAATTCATAGAGATTCTAAATAAATAGTAAATCAATGATAATATATCGTAATGTAGCAGGCAAACTTGGCTCAGGCAACAGAACAGAGACTGGTATATACATTTGACTATAATTTGTAGAGATTCTTAAAAAAAAGTAAATAAATAATAATGACTCTGCTGAAAAAAACAGCTTAGATAAATGTAGCTGGTCAGGCTGTTGTAAATTGACCAGCCAGTAGATATTAGGCTGGAATGGTTGGCTGAAGAGGGGTTTTGGACACTTTAGCTGGCCAGGATGGCTGGTTCATCCATCTATCACCAGCTTATGTTTAATAATAGTATTAAATATACCCTGCTGGGAGTTTACCAGGATTCTTGGTGACCAGCACACATTAAATACTGGTATGATTATTTAAACAAGAGAACATAGATATATTACAAAGATTCATTGTGTCATGTATTCTGGTATCTACCAAAATAAAGACATTGTATAGTGTTCATAACAGTATTTTAATTTAATAAATAGCTAGTTAATATAATAAAATACACAGTAACAATACAATAATTATACAAATAACAACCAACCTGCAAATCAACCTACACATCAAAATAAATATATTATCTAAAACCGGTACATTTGATTTAAAATAAAAGTAATACATAGAATTCAATATTTAAATGGTAACAAAAACCGTAACACTATAAGAAAAAGGCAACAAAGAAAGTCTTTGTTTTTTTCTTGTTCATGTCCATAATGTTTCCTGTTGTGTAGCATCCAGCCTTTCCCAATCTGGCCAGCACTTCTGTCTGTTGAAGCCACTTCTTCACGCAAACTGAAAAGAAATGTACAGTACACTGTAAAAAGAAAACTTGACATTTACGTTAACATTTGGGCTGCTGTGGTTGCCAGAACATTACAAATTACAGTTGATTGGCATAGACGTTACAGTCAACAATTGCTTATGGTGAATTACAATGACAAAAACAAATAGAGCTAGTGTACACGGTGCAGCTGTATTATCTGGGAAATAGAATAATCGGATCAGGATTCGGTATTGGCAGGCAATCAATATCAAATGAATCGGATCATTATTAGCATCTGATCACCTTTGTCGACTTGCAGCCTAAATACAAAGATAACTCCACTCCTCTCCTACCACTCTTACCTCTAATAAGCCTTGGTAGAACTAGTGTCCGAGTCATAGGGTCCAGAGGCCTGTACTACGAAGCCGGTTCAACCTAACCTGGATATGTTTGAGTTAGCCGGTTGGCTAAATCCAAAACATACGCGCTCTCGCTAAACGGTACTACGACCCGGGTTATCAAGTGGATCGCTCAAGCCAGCCGTGTCCTATCTAGTTAGGTGCGCGTTCACATGAAAGGGGTGGTATTTGGAGCATTCGACCAATCACAAACATGGAGAAGCGTACTGACAGCGCAGCGCGTCATACTTCCTGAATAAAAAGTCAACTATAATATTAGACAGATATGAAGACGTTAAACTTTAAAAATCCATGACTTAAACACTTTATCCAGGATAAAAGCCACATAGCTGCACCTGCAAGGTGAATACAGCTGGTAACAGAACGAACAAGTGTTTGAATGCGTACATTAACAGGTTTATGATATCACTGACCCGTCTAAGACACGAGTGGATCTGACTTTAATTAAATTTGACTCGAGTGTTTCGTCAACTTAATGTGTTGCTTAAAATAATACTTCTGCATACAGTATGTGACACTGTGAGTGTTGCACGGCCAGATACGGCTCAGCTGACTCAGATAAGGACATATATGATACATTATGAGCTGCGGACTGACTTAATGTTACTCTGATCCGGTTACTTATGTTGTGGCGGATATTTAAGTAAGCTTTCTTAACGCTAATGTTATAATAGTCATATTGCTCTGAAGATGGGAGGTGATATCTATTAATGTTCACGTTCACACATTCTGTGATTTTTGCCGGCCGTCTTTCCTGCAACGGCAATTTAAACTGTATTTCCTTTCTCCTGTGACTTGATCGCTTTAAACTCCGCACACTGAGCTCTGATTGGTCAGCAGGCGGTGCTTTCACTGAGTTGATCTCTTGCAACCTAACCTGCTCCGGGGCAGGTTAGCCGCTCAGCGTAAGTTACCATGGAGAGCTAGCCCGCTAAAAAGAGAACCAGCTTCGTAAGACCGGAAAGCCGGAGTTTTCATTGAAGTTAGAGGGCTAAGCGAAAATCCTGCTTCGTAGTACAGGCCTCTGGACTGACTGAAGACATGTGGAACAGAGGACAGGCATGGTTCCATGTACAGTAAACTGGAACTTTGAACAGGTGTTTTCATCTTTTCTGACTGAAGATTCACAAGTTCTTGATCAGGTGTTTGATGTGGGCTGGCATGACCCTTTCTGCAGAGATTAATAAAGAAAACAAAGAAAACATTTTTAATAATAGTAATGATGGTAACAACAATAATATTAGTATAACTATTTATATAGCACTTACACAATTGCAAAGTGATTCTCACAACAAAAATAAAGAACAGAACAATAAGAAATGTTTTTTTCAGTCATTGCAATGCACTGTTGGAAATTAACTTCCAAAGGCTAAATTCAAACTCAATACCATAAATAACTGGGTACCAAAGTGCTCCACACGGAGCAGCAACCATCCGGCTGGGCCTTTTGCTGCATATCATCTCCTCCCTCTCTCTCTCTCTTGTGTTAGGTTCCAGTAGATTTCTACTATCCAATAAAACAGAAATTCCCTAAAAAATCATATTAAAAAAAGTTAAAAACAATGACTTGCTGTTGGCATTTAAATGGATTAGAATCTCACAATTTTCCTGGATGTCAGGAAGACCAGAAAGTTGTTCCCTTCAAGTCCGTAACCAGTCATAGGAGTTCAAATGCAAAGCCTGAAGATGACAAGAGCAAGAGACTTACATTTTACAATTATATTTTTAATTCATACCAGAGCAGTGTGTACATAGGCCCTGTACGACAGGCAGAGAACAGATCAAATCCCCTGACAGACTCACACACTTTGGTGATGTCCTCATCTGATAATGTTTCATTTTTTTTAGCAGCAAACTAACATTACTCAAAGTATATGATAGTTGAGTAGAAAAAAACTGTCCCTACAATTTCAGGTAGATTAACACACATTTGTAAGAAAAGTTTACATTGAAGCACAAAACCCCTCTTTGTATTAAGCAAGCTGCAACATAAAGTGCAGCTTAACATGCTAACCTTTGGTGAGCTACAGTAAAGCTAACTTCATGCTCAACACAAAACCTTTAACGTGCATTACATTTTAAACACAACTTAACTCTCTCTACTTGTAAGATAACGTTTAGTTAACTTACCCTTAAATAACTACATCAAGTTTTTCAGTGGAAACACAAACTGCAGAAAACGTTAGCTGCTAACTTTTGTTAGCTAAGACAGCTAGCTCTTAAGGGAAGTAACATAGCCTCATGGCAAACGTAAGGTTAAGTTAATATAACGTTGTAAGAAAGCAAAACGAACCTTCGAGAAAGCTTTTACTCTCTCTCCTTAGCGGGCATTGTTAATTGTTCGAAACACGATCTCTCGATGTGCTGCATCGTCGCTTTCATCGACCCCGGGTTACCTGGTCTAGCAAAAGTCTGCCTCATACGACGCATTTGTTTTGTCCATATACGCAACATTTGATCATTTTTTGGCCACAAAAACATCCCATAACTAGATGTTGAGACGGCCCCACGTCCCCATACAACATATCGCTTGCCAATTATTCTTGGCGTCTTATTGCTGTGCATCCTTTGTCATAATATTTGGCCCTTCAATACATTCAAACGGAACTGAGCTCAGCTGTGTTCTACTCATGACGTCACCGCCGGAAATGGCCTAAGTTGATGTTTCCGGCGCAACGAACGATTGTTACTAACTGACAACTTTTGTATGCTGTTATAATCGTGATTTATTAAAAATAGATCAATAATTAAAAAAATCATATGGCACATTTCACAATACAAATTCAACCTCTATCATATACTAAGCCCACTAACAGGTGCTAAAAGCATTTCGTAAGCTCTTTAAAGAAGACACCAATGCTGGCAGGGAATGCCTCATTAAAGGACTCTGCATCTACCTCAACGAGGATCCTGAGGATCTGGTGAAGGAGTACATGGTGAGTGTGTGCTAAAGTAGTGGGACACACAAAAAAAAAAAGTTAGTTTGAACATGTTTTTAAGAAAAAAATAGCCTCAGTTTGACCAGATATACCAGACCATATTACCAGACATTTTACTTAGCTGTCTTCCTGAAATTGATATTGACTCTGATTTATGATTGGTTAGAATTAACATGGTCTATCAAGACTGAAAATTGTGATTTGTGTTTTTCTGATTGCAGAGACACATTCAAATACTAATGCAATAGTCTTAAGGACAGCTCTATCTTCCTCAGGCTGCATTAACTAACGTTCATGACTTCAGACAACAACAAACCACAGTGAACAATAGTCAAACATGAACGAAGAAGCTGATGAGACCGCTTTGGTTGGCCCCGTGGATGGGACATTTTGTTTTAAAAACGGACGGATGGAAGCGTCCATAAGAGCACGGTTGTTTGCTAGTGGATCGCCGGAGCTGTTAGATTAACATTAACATGCTTATTGTAGTTGTAAGTGCACTGCCGTAGCACCGTCCTTGATGGAGCATATGTGTGGACTGGACCTGCATTTTACAGGAAAGGAGTGAGCAGAGAGTAGAGTAGTTTTCGATTCTTGTTCTGTTTTCTGTGAATATCTGCCTCACCCTCTCAGACTTTGAGTTGCGCGCGCTACTAAAGAGACGTGTTACCATGGAAACCAAACAATGGTGTAGCTGTATTAAAGTCCGAGTGGAAACAGTCGTGTGTAAATCTGATTTTGTCAGAAATCGGGAGGAATGCGGGAGAAATACGACCCCGGGAGGAAACCGGGAGAGGGCAATGAAATCGGGAGTCTCCCGCGAAAATCGGGAGGGTTGACAAGTATGACCCACACCCAACCCAGACTCAACCAGATGACTGGTTTCAAGGCCAGGATAACTAAGTCCACGTCTGAAAAAATAACCAGCTCACTGGATTGCACTCGACTGTAGACCACTTGGAGTGGTAGAAGATAAGGGGCTGCAAAAGGTACTACAGATTGCATCGTCTGACACAACACATGAGCTGCCATGCAGAAAGACAGTGACAAAAAGAATCCAGCAGCTTTATGACAATGAAAAGGAAGATAAAGAGAATTTATTGGAGAAAGCCGAATGTGTTGCCCTGACTGGGGATCATTGGACCTCGGTAAGCAATTCAAATTACCTCTGTGTGACGGCACACTTTATTGACATCTTCTCACTGTTCTCAGGTCAAATATTTATATGTGATTAAAAATGCGATTAATTTCGATTAATTAATTACAAAACCTCTAATTAATTAGATACATTTTTTTAATCGAGTCCCGGCCCTAATTACATTACATAGGGTGTATTATGAATCAGGAGTAGGACCTAATGCTTTGCTCATTAGTCTCCAGCATTTGGTGTCATTGCGTTTCACCTGTTTATTCTCTCCAACCTTCTCCTCTTTTGAAAAGTCTGTGATATATATATATATATATATATATATATATATATATATATATATTACCAATAATAATTACCATTCAACTGTGTTTATTCACTAAATTGAATCTACAACCTACAATCTGTTAGCCAGGCTGGTGAAACCCACAGGTGAAAGCAAACCAGGCCTTCTTCTTCGCAAGCAACTTTCTGGGTGCATTGTGCTAATTAGTGTAATGCTACAGTGGACTGTACCAGTATTGTCAAATAAGCTAATTGTGTCTTAATGAGGTCTGAGTAAAAAAAATCTTATCCTTAAAGAAAAGATTTGTCTTCCACCAGGACATGACTGAGGCCAACACACTACGTGAGGTAGAAGGAACAACAGTGGGGATCTATGTTGCCAGAGAGACTCCCAGCAATGACTATTCTGATGTCGGAGTAATCCTTGAGGGTGTGGTGGTGCTTCACGATCTGGAGAATGTGACTCTTGCAGCGGCAATGCTGTTTGGACTCATGTATGCCCTAAACATGAATTACCCGTTGAAGTTCCGCTACGCCTTAGAAGTTATTCAGAAGGTTATAATTACGGGCTCAGAACAGTCTCATAATACACACATGCACACAGAAGGATTCAAACTTGTATTTCATGATCCGCAAAAGGATTCACACTTGTATTTCCGGATCCACACTTGTGTTTTTCAATGCACACACAAATGTGTTCCGTTTCATATACATGTAAATAAAATCCAAACACAGAACAAAGTTTTACATATGTATTTTGATCCTCACATATTTGTTTTCTGTTTAAATCCCCTGAACCCGGAAAACACAAACCGCTTTCTGTGCATGGATCGATGTGCATTCGTGTGTGGGTTTTTTGAGACTCCCCTGACGCTCACCCAATTCGTACTTGTAATTTCTCTCATCTATAGCCAATCAGATGTCTCCTCAAGTCCAGCCAATCACATGAGCGCGCCCCCATGAGGGTATGATTTCTTGCGTAAAAAAAAAAATTAACGCCACAAATTATTTTAACGCGATTAACGCATGTGTATTTTTGTCCTCGGCTGCCCGATAGTTTCAGAGCGCATCGAGTTTAAAATACCATCTCCAAGCTGATGCTGACAGCCCTGCTCCTGCCGCCCGCTTGTGGCAGACCCCACTTCCACGCCCACCGGCAGGCACCGACTGGCCATCGGGAGGACCGGGAGGGTGTGTGTATGTGTGGCGCGAGCGACAGAGAGACTTTACGTATATTGTTGTTGTTAGCATCTGGTGCTAGCTAGCAGCGCTAACGGATATAAGGAGCTTTTTCAATGAACACAGAGGAGCGATATTTCGCCAACAACTGCGCCGAGCACTTGACTTTATGCAGGTAGCCGGACAGTGGGACATTGTACGAAAGGTCAGCACACTCAGCACGGATAGTGTGTGCAACATGATCACAGCGTCCAGGCAAATCCCGTTCAAGCATATGCCTTGAGTTGCACATAGCTCCAACGATCCAACACACACACACACACACACACACACACACACACACACACACACACACACACACACACACACACACACACACACACACACACACACACACACACACACACACACACACACACACACACACACACACACACACACACACACACACACACACACACACACTATTGTATTATTGTTTGTAATGTTCAGAGGTTGTTTAATATTCATGAGAATATTTGTCATTGTTCAAATGATACACATTTGCATAAAGCATATTTGTCCACTCATATGTTGATAAGAGTATTAAAAACTTGAAAAATATTCCTCTAAGGAACATTTAGAACAGATAAAAAATGTGCGATTAATCGCGATTAACTATGGACAATCATGCGATTAAATATTTTTAATCGATTGATAGCCCTAATATATTTATTTTTTATATATTTTTATTAGGGATGCACCGAATATTCGGCCGCCGAAAATTATCGGCCGAAAATTATCGGCCGAAAATTGTTAAAAAGGCTCTTTCGGCCGAAAGGGTTTTAGCACCGAAAAAATATCACCGAATGTCAGAGAACAGGGTTACGTTGGTAAGCTAACGTGTCGTTGTGATGACGTAATCAAAACGCAGCGACAAGCACGGCGCGCGACCATGCTCGCGGCTGGCTCACAGCCAACATGTCTGCCGCTTGGAGATATTTAAAAATATCAGAGAAAGAGGCGCGGATTGCGATTTGTAAAACGTGTTCAGCTGACATTTCTCGAGGGGGTGTAACTGCAAAGACTTTCACCACTTCGGGATTACTCCACCACTTGAAATCAAAAAACCCGGACAAATATGCGGAGTAAGATCAAATCACAAGCACTGACAGCGAGAGACTGTTCAGCGCTGCCTCTCATGTGCTTGATGAGAAGAGGAACAGACTTATGGCTGATAAAGCAGAGAAGCTACTGTTCATTAAAAAGAACCTCCCACTTTTCCTTAATAAGTAGACAAGGCTGGCTTATCATAAGCTTATCTATTTCTACATGTCTACTCTATACCAACTTTCCTGAACAATTTTCATTGTGAGTTATAATTCACCATCTCAGGTTATCACTAGGGGGAAATGACAGCAGCACAGTGTTCAATATATTCTACTTTCGTTATCTAAATGATACAATGTTGTTTACATTGCTCATGAGGACAGACCACCTTATTTGCAGATTCTTGAAATTGTAATTTAATTTTTAATTGATTGTGGATTTTGTATCCAGTTTTCACTTTATGTATCTTTATACAATGTTTACTACTTTGCTTATGAGGACAGACAGCCTTATTTACAGATTCTTGAAATTCAATTGTAATTTCATTTGTAAATAGTTACATTCATGTGGATTTATCCAGTTTGCACATTTGTATGCATGCACTTATAGGTGCATTTGTTGTTGTTGAAGCCTTGCTGTTACAGTCTTTATTTACACTATTTTGTTGTAGGCCTACTGGCCTAGATGTTTATGCAGTTTTAAAGCACCTTGGCTTTGTTCTGAATGCACTTTGTTGTAGTTATCCTACAGAGAAAAGAAAATGGACTTGACTTGGAATTAATGTACTGTATGCATTCAAAAGTGCTGAATAAATGTTTCATGGACCCATTCTAGTGATTATTATTTAAGTTAAGTTTTGCCATAATCATGTCTTTTTCCATAATCAGGAAGCTGAACAACATTGGTAAAAAATGTATACATTATATATATTTCTATTAATAATTTTCGGCCTTTCGGCATTCGGTTTTCGGCCAACTGTTTCCTATTTTCGGTATCGGTTTCGGCCAAGAATTTCCCATTCGGTGCACCCCTAATTTTTATATATATATATATACATTTTAATAACTTTGAATCAACACAAAATACTTGCGTTGATTGGACATAAATTGTTTGAGTTGATTTAAAACAATTCTATAGGTTGCTGCCAAAGCAAACTATTTGTGTGCAACCAATGTCCACAATTGAATTGAGTAAATCCAATATGTTCTTTTTTTCAGAGAAGTTTCTTTTTGCATTTTTCATTAATTGAATTATAAAATACTAATTTAAACTCTCCACACGGGCTGCCAAACAGCTCAGTGGTTAGAGCTGGTGGCCCATATGCAGTGTCTGCTGCCAAGAAAGCAGGTTTGAGTTGACTCCAAACATTTCAGGCAATATCCTCCTGTTTATCTCCCCTTTTCAAATATGCCTGTCCAATAAAGGCAAATCGATGGTCGAAAACATATATTCAAAAAATAAATAAAAACTCTCCACACAGGAGAATTTGTACTATCTAATATATTAATTGACACATATTTCACTTACGAAAGTACAAAGAAACAAGAAGGGAAGCAGTCTCATTAGCAGATTGTTGGAAGCAGATAATTGTGTTATTAAGCCAGAGACCCCAAAAACAGCCCTGGATCTCTGTCCAGCATTGCTGTACATAAAGAACTGGGACTGAATGTTAGTAAGTATTGAGTGCTTACCAGTGGCGGCGCTAGGGGGTGGCTACTTGGGCTCAAGCCCCGAATGTTTTCTGAAAAAAATGTTTTGTCTTTTTTGTTGAAAATGTCTCGGGAGTAATGTGCAGTACCGGAGTCCACCAGAGAGGCATTAGCCTGCATTCTGCGTAGCCTTCCCTGCCCTGAAGAAGAAGTGATCCTTCCTCGTGCCTGACAAGTTTTAAGCTAATAGCCTATAAAGTTATGGATATTAGAAAGCCACATGCTGCAGCAGCAGCAGTATCAGCAGCTGACAACAATGTCATCACCAGCAGTGAAGAAATGGATGATGTTTCAGGTTTGTGAATCTAATTGTGATCTCTGCACTCTGGCTGACTAAGAAGTGCAAAAGAGTGATGTAACGTTAATGTTATAGCTAGTAAACATGGAGTAACTACACTAAGTATACCCTTATATGTTAGTATGTATACAGAACATGACTACAAATTATCCTAAGATGTAACGCTAACCCTTCATACCTCAGTCTACTTTTAAGGCACTAAAATAACGTATTCCAATTTGTATTTTGTTTTCGCGCGTGGAATTATACCGGCTCTCGTTTCAGTACACATAACAACGGAACCATAGCAACGGAACTGACAGGCAACCCTCTGAATCAGACTCCGATTGGCAGTGACTGCATCCACTCAGAAACGTGACTCTTACACAAACGACTATTTGAGTGAGTTAAGGCATTAGTTTGCTTCATTAAAGGGTGTTAATGATTAAGTGTTCTCCAGTGCCTTTTGTCTGCTTTAAGGTATTACGGTAGGGTTAATGTTGCTCTCAAAGTGCACCAGATTGATGCTTTAACTTCGATATTTAAAATCAAATCTTCCCGGGGGAGCATGCCCCCGGACCCCCCTAGAGGAAGCGACGACACACATAAAGGATGTTCGGTCCACCCCCCACTTGTAAAAAAATAGCACTTCTTACAGTCCACAGACATTAGGGGACATCGAATGAAATGGAAACTGTAAACTGCCTCAGGTTGTGAATGTTTGACTGTGTGTTTGCTAATCCCGCAGTATCAGCCTTGCAACATGTTCAAGTGTTTCCCCACCTTTTTTCTCAGTGCATGCTGGATTGGCAGAATGTAGTCAAGTTTGTGATATCTAGCCCGAACAAGCATTTACACACATGAATTTGCACAATAATACATATTTTTTAGAAACTTGTTTTTTGAGGAAATATAATTTCATCTGGAATAATGTCGTTTTTTCAGTGCTTTTCAGACTATGAATAAAGTCATTTACCAATCACTGTGATACTGTTTACCACAGGGAAGTCAAATCCACTCTTTGCTAATAGGCCAAATATATTCAAACCTTTTATTGTTGCAACTGTCACATATTTGCATTGCTGCGTGTAATAATAGTTTTGATGCAAAATATTTGCTAATATTAACCTTATTTTGTCATTTATTGGTCAAGGCCCTGTGTAAAGGCTGTCAACAAAACATAAACCTTGTCTTTATCTCTTAGATACCACTGTACAAGCTTGTTGACATTCGCCTCTTAGTTCAAGTGTCCCTGGGGGGGTTGGATGTGGAAGACCTTTGGGTAGCATGGGAACAGCCATGCTCAGTCTGGGAAAGGAAGCAGGCTTTCCATTGCACAATCCAATTAGTTTCGAGTTGCACAAATAGAAAAATCTGGATCAGATTTACACAGAGGCTTTTTCTGTGACCAGTTGTAGATGTTTAGGTTGGCTGGAAAATCATTTGATGCATCCTCAGTACAGGTTCTAATCGAGGCTTTTTACCAGGGATCCATAAGAAGAATTCTGCTTAGAACAGCATCATAAAAGCTGGGGTATGTGCTTATTGAGCTTTTTATCTTAAAATGTTTGGCTTTTAATATTTTGGAACCCCCTTTTTATGTAATTTATAAGTGTTGAAAACAAACACTGATGCTGATTTAAAATAAATAATACCATAATACTTGATGCCTTATTGTCAGTCTTTAATTTCCCATATGGACCTGTAAGTTACTAGCAAATTTTAGAATTTGAACACAGCATATTATCATTGTGTATTTCTCCCATGTTTACAAGCATTGACAGAAATGTGTACTTACAACATGTGTGTAAAAAAGAAGAACATCTTCCTCCTGGTGCATTCCCTGGTAACATCTGTTTTCAGTGTCTGCCTCCCACGAGATAAGTTCATTAATTTCCAGGAAGCAGATGGCCACCACGTCTGTTTCATACAGAACGTATTGTTTTTTTTCTGTGCAAGACTTGAAGATTTTAAAAATCCTGCTTAGGAAGGCATACATTTTAATCAATGTAAGGGTGGATATTTAAATGTATGCATTGCATCCAAGAAGAAACTGATTTTCTTTTGTGATTTGGTCATGCATTTAATCGAAGTACTCTCTTGTACATTATCACACAAGTGTGGGAGAGGAAATGGAGAAAGTTGATTTTCCAGCTGGAGAAAGTGTCTTTGTGTTTCTGGACATGACACATTTCACAAATTGAGACAGCATCCCTTTTTTCCTTTTTACAGAAGAGGTAGAGAACTCATCAATCACTGCAATTACCTGATCATTATTATGTACATGTGTATTACAAATGTTGATCACTTTATGTGCAATTTTGTTTTAAAAGCTGGGCAAACATGAAACACTTAAGTTACACTTTATGATGTTTTTTTTCTTCTTAAATAGATGCTGTTGACTGCAAACTTGCTGGCACTTATCTTCATCTGGACAGGTAATGAAAGAATAAAAGAGAATTTTACTATAGCCAGCGTGCTTGCAAAAGGTCAGTAAATATATGCATAAGAAGAGAAATCCTCAAGTAGTTTTGAATAAGCATTATCATCATGATATGATATAAAATGTAATATTTCTAATGTGCCATTCAACAAAATTAAACAAAATTTGACCTGAAAATCTATGCTCGCAATGCTGGTTAGTTTTCAATTTGACCCATTAGATTCCAATCAAATAACTGTTATTTGCTTATTAGTTATCAAAAGCAGGAATATACTGTAAAAATACACAACTAAATTCTAAGTGTAACCAGCTTAGACTCAACAGTAACAGGGCTGTGATACGGTTTCTGCAGGTTGACTTAAAGACACGAAATAGAAGGTTATTTTCCAGGTATTTCAGTGTGGATACAGTCTATACTAAAATACATGGAAACCACATTTTCCATCTTAGCTTTCTAGTGTAGAATTTGGCAACCTAGCACGCACTAAACAACTATATCTGTGTCTATGTTTCCATCTGTTTGTTTTGAGTTGTAGGAGAATTTGTACCGTTGTTCTGTGTATTCTATCTTTTCTCCAGGAATGGCAGCTACATCTGTTGTTCCACCATGTGACCATCACATGTTTGATAGTGGTGTTCAAAACTGCTTGTCAGACTTCAACAAGAGCATGGAGACAACTGGCTATCAACACATGTGCCCATGGCCTACTGTGAAACGGTACATAACGTTTATTTTTTAAAGTTCCCATGTCATGGCCATTTCCACTGATCATAATTCCATTGTTGAGGTATACTAAAATTGATTTATACTGTGCAATTTTCCAAACTCACATTGGTTTCGCATACAGCATCTCTGTATGTGTATTCACCGGTATTCGCTCTCTGTCCTAAACGGCTCGTTGGAGCTCTTGCCCCCCCTCCCTGTGAGCCCAGTGTTCTCCGATTGGTCAGCTCGGCCACTCTGTTCTGATTAGTCAACCACCAGAGAGGCTCCGCCATGTCTAACTGTGCTTTTTTCGGCTCGCTCTGAGCGGAACATCAGTCTTACAATGGCGTCAGTATAGCCGTATATGTAATACGCTAACTAACCGAACTTTACCTACAACTGTTGTTATAGAAGAGTAAGTTATTTTTACCTGTAATAAACTACTAATGTTTGATGAAAAATCAAATCATGGTTTGATATATGTTAATGATATGTTATAAGAGCAAATAATTCAGGGAAGAAAGGCTACTAAGTATTTCCATCAAACTTTATTTTTAGAAATGTACAAAATGAACATGTGTAAATATACATATATACACTGTATATCATCCATTCCTCCCCTTATAGGCGTTTTCGGCATCTTGCCTATCGCAGCTTTGTAAGCTGCTGCCGGGGCTTTTTAGGACGAGGCATCAGAGTGGTCATTCCGTCATGTGTTGTCCGCCAGATACGCCAGGAGTTTCCTGGTCTGGCTGGACAAAATCAAATGCAAATCACAAAATATTAGAGAAACTTAGTTGTTTTAGATTCGTTAGTAGTAGTTGTGGTAGGAGTGCGTATCTATCTAATCAACACAGTTAGCGTGCCAGCTAATATGCTAACCTACGTTTGCTAGTTGTTCAGTGTAATATGCCAACCTACTATGAACAACAGTTAGTCTAGGCTAGCAAAAACATGTTTACAATTGCAATCTTATACGGGTAGTCTGCTACGTTCGATCATTCATTGTAGCTGGCATGAAAACAATGTTTTCCCTAGCATGTCTAGTGTCTAGCTCTAGGTAGCCTTGTTGTTTAGCTCTGTAGCATACACGCTATGAACGGTAGCTCGGTAGCATACACGCTAGGAACGCCAACTATAATGTACTGACCGTACGGTAAATCACCCGGAGTATACTGTCTATGAGTATTTTGTGTGTGAATGCAGACATTCTCCTGCCATGAGAAACATGTAAGGCCATCTGCTGTAGGGTGGCCATTTCCATAACACCAAAAAGGAGGACACTTTGGGATTATCTTTTAGTTTTTATCCTGGCTTCACTGAATCCTTCACACTCAAAACACAATAAGACTCTAGTGTACTAACCACAAGTTGAATGTCTATTTACGATACTTTTGCCCTTTCCTGGCTGCTTCCAAGAGTTTTTTGTTTGTAAGGAGTCTCTGGTACATGTCTGTGCACTCAAATGTGAAGTTGACACAAATTTGCAGCTCTGCCTTGACACTGTCCACATCCAGACGATTTCTCTCATTTCTCCATGCTGAGGTCATCATTGAGAACACACGTTCTGTATGTGCATTGCTACATGGGATGGAGAAGATGTAGGCGCTGATCTTCCTCAGATTCACAAGTGGGACTTCTGCTTTGGAAAACAGTTTCAGATACCGCTCCTCACTGTGGCATCCTTCCATTTCTGAAGAGCTGAGAATAGCTTCCACCATGCCATATTCCTCATAGAGTCCATCCATGTCAATGTCTTTCAGGCTGCAGGCTTGGACTGCATCACTGTATTCTCCATAGGACACAGCAGTTTTGAGGCCAAGCTTTGACACTTTACTATGAAAGCTGTTCTCAGAGAAGTCATACCTTTCACTCACGTATTTCTTGGCTCTTTCATAGAAAACAAGAAAATCAGCCTCACATTTCTTAGCCAGATCAGGGGTTAGCTGCTTGAGTTTGTTGTTCACAGCAAAGCCAAAAAATGTGTCCTTTAACCTTCTCTCAAGTTTCCCTTTCAGTTCAGTCATTACCTTAAACACAGAGGTTATGATGAATGATTTGGCCTCGAGTGCTTCAATGCAGTCTGAAAACACTTTCAGAATGTGACTGAGGAAGAGAAAATACATCTCAGATACTTCGTTGCCATCCTCTCCAAAGCATTTCCACAAAATCTTGGAGCATTCCTCCTCACCTAGACTCTGAAAGTAGCTGGTCAGGGGTCTCCAACACTTCAGGATTCTGTCAATAGATGGCAGCAGAGACAACCATCGCGTGACAACGTGCCGCAGCAGATTGCATTCCTCCACTTCCACAAACTCGCAGAATTCCTTCAACTGCGCCGTTCTGCTAGCTGAGATGCTAAAATGGCTATACACCTTAAGCACAACATTTTCAATGTCAATATCCAAGTTGCTTGCTGCATATCTTGTTGCATTGTGCAGAATATGGGCTAAACAGTTTGCAGCGAGCACGTCTTTTTGAGCCTGTTTCAGTTTCTGATAAACACTGTTGTGTTTTCCATAGTTAACGCTGGCGTTGTCTGCTGCATATGCTGACATTTTTTTCACATCTAGTCCAGACATCTCCAGTTTAGATAGCAGCTGATTTGTTATAGCTTCCGACTTTTCGTTGCTATCACTGTAAAAATCCAACAGTGCATGTTGCACGCCCTCCTCAAAGTGAAAATATCTCAGTACAATGGGGAAACACTTGATCGTACCTTTGTTTGATGCATCACTTGCCACTGAATAATGCAGTTCATTTTCTTTTATGTAATCCACATGCGTCTGGACAGAGTAGGGTGCTAGGATATTTTCGCACAAAGCTTTGGCTTTTGTTTTTCCACAGGTCATCCCTTTTGCTATTGATGAGTCGTTGTAGATTGTGCGATCAACTTTTATTCCACAGTCTACACTCCTGTATGACTGGTGATGCTTGACGGCATGATAAACTTTACAAAGTTCTGCTGCGGAGATTTTGTCATCTTGAGGCGATGAAGCTTCACGGAAAAACGATAAAAGTGAAGAGGCACCTGCGCTTTGATCGTTGCTTTTGTGCTTATCTGTGTTAGCATGTCTGTCGACAGCACCTTTTCCTTTGCTACTTACGTCCACATCGCAACGACACAACGTGCAAAAAGCATGGAAGTCGTCCTTTCGGCTTTTTGTGAGGAATCCATGCTCTTTCGACCATTCAGGATTAAATGAAGTCTTTCGTTTCGGCATTTCTGCGGTTTAACCTACCGCTAACTAGGCGGAGTTGGCTCATGAGCTAGTCTGCTAGCGCTAACGTCACTCTGTGCCACAGTGCCATGCCGTGAACGTGACGTCAAGAAGCACATGGCTAATTGTTTACGTCTATTAACCAATGAAATACAAGATATTTATTTGACATCACATTCAGCCAATAATTTGTAAGACCACAAGTCTTACAGGGATATATACTTACACATAACTTATTTTGTGTATTTCTTTGTATAATTGTCTATTTTTTTTTTATACCCTAAAAGTATAAAATGGGGATCACCTCAAAAAGGAGGACAAATGAGCGTCCGGCTCAAGGCTGCGCCGGCAGACGGACACAGACATTGAAAACCGGACTGTCCGACCTAAAACCGGACGGATGGCCACCCTAATCTGCTGACATTGTAGTTGATATATGGAAACGCTAGCTACTTCGTTAGCCCAGTTAGCACTGTGTCAATGGCTTAGCAGCCTGAAAAACGTTTACCCATTTACACAGTCGTGATAGATATGCCTTGTTTGTTTTAAACATCATAAATACACAAACAACAATGAATACTTACAGGTTGTGTACCCGAATCTCCCGCATGGTCCAAACAAAGTAGGAACAGCATCGTTCTTCAGTGCACGCTGTACATATCCGGCATGAATCGCTGAAAGGTTTGGGAAGCTTTGTTTCGTGAAAGGCTGGCAGAGGGTGCGGCCATAGCTCTGGGCGTGGCTACTGGGTATCCCTACGTCACGATACCCAGGAAGAAAACATGAAATCTCCAACGAGGCGTTTTGGGGAGGTCTTTTCTGTGTTACGGCCCGTCCACACAGCGGCGTTCGTTAAAGCTTTTTCGGCGTGTCTGAAACTCGACCAACAACCAATCACATGAATCTCCCGCCCCTGACACACAAGCAGCGGTTTGATTGGCTAGAGCTTGTACTGGCATATCATTCTATTGGCTGACGCTTCTGCCGAGGCTTCAAAAGTTGAACATTGCTCAACTTTTGCAGCGAGCCACGCCAGCAAAGCTCCGCTTCGCTTCCCACAATGCAGTTCGGCAAAAAGTGACGTCACCCCATTCAAAGTGAATGGTGAAGCTTTCAACGCACACGCCGCTGTGTGGACGGGCCGTTAGAGTTTTACTCGCTACAGGGTGTACTTTGAGGGTTTTTGACTCTGCAGACCGTTTACATGCATAAAAACCTTCATAACACACAAGGGGACGGGTAATAACCGGAAAAGTATGACATGGGACCTTTAAGTCATCATTTAACAAATGCAGGGTACTTGAACAGAACATAATTTTAAAATGCATCTCCAGTATATGCATGAAGTAAGTTGTGGAATTAATTATATATAAGTATCATATCAGACCGGGTATTAAAAAAAAAAGCTTTTTCAAGGACGCTTGAGTATGGAATTTTTGATATACAAGAGAGGTGGATAGACAAGAGAGGTGAGGTGTGGAGGAGCGAGGCCCGGCTAACTAAGTTACCAGCTAACGCTAGCGCTAGCCAGAAGAGTGGTTAGCAAGGGGCCTCAAAAGTTCACATCACCTGTGATATTAATTGTTATTATAATACATTTAAATCATCACAATTAAATTATTTAAATAAAACATTTTATTTTCTATAGACATTTTTTCACAATTACATTTAAATTATTGTATATTTAATTGTACCACCAGTCAGTCTTACATACATTTATGTTGCATTGTTGGAGATGCAAGGAACTTAACATGTTTAATGCCAAAACTACCCTCTAGTAGCTATTGTGCATAAGACTATAACTTCAAATCTTTGAATGAATTGGATGCTAATTTTGCCGGTGAAAAACAGTAACATGTACGTTCACAACCAACTTATGGCGCATTTCCACTGCAGCGCGTAGCACGGTTTAAGAGTGCCGTGCCAAACCCGGCCCGTTTTTTGTTGCGTTTCCACTAGGGGTAGTTCCGGCTAACGGGTACTCGTTCACAGTTTTTCTGGCCCTCCAAAATTGTGGTTCTTTGCGGGCCAACAACTGGGCTGAATATGCTAAACTGACGTGAGTGGCTACAACTACAACACAATGAACATATTTTACCGTGATTTAATTGTAATACACGTTTCAAAATGATGCCGAAGTAACAACATACTGATACCGGTTTGTAAAAACCATGAATTAATTAATTAATAAAAAAAGGAACTCGCCTTGTGATAAACCCGCAAGAGAAAAAGCATTTGAGCTCCACACTGTTTCAGAAATAAATGTGGTTTAGAACAGGATGGCGTTTTATCAAAGCAGAATTTAACTTTATCTCCGGTAGAATTCTGATCAGGCACTAGCTCCGCCTCCTCTTTTTTTTTTTTTAAGCTAAGGACCCAAAATCCGCGTTTCTCTAACAGGGCTGCAAAAAGGTATGAGCAGTATGAGGCATGGCTACAATGGGAGAACTGTTTGGTATTTTAAGCAAAAATCTTCACAGACAGGTTTTTTATAGGTATTACATTACATTACATTGCATTTAGCTGACGCTTTTATCCAAAGCGACTTACAATAAGTGCATTCGACCAGGAAGATACAACCTTGAAGAAAACAGAATCATATAAGTACATCCGGTTTCATAGAGCCAAACATTTCAAGTGCTACTCAACTGGCTTTAGATAAGCCAGCCCTTTATTAGTATATAAGTGCTTTGTTAGTAATTCTATCGCTCGAAGTGGAGTTGAAAGAGATGAGTTTTCAGTCTGCGCCGGAAGATGTGCAAGCTATCTGCTGTCCTGATTTCAATGGGGAGCTCATTCCACCATTTTGGAGCCAGGATAGCAAACCCACGAGTTTTTGCTGATGGGAACTTGGGTCCCCCTCGCAGTGCGGGTGCAGCGAGCTGTTTGGCCGATGCAGAGCGGAGTGCACGTGCTGGGGTGTACAGTTTAACCATGTCCTGGATGTAGGAAGGGCCAGATCCATTCACAGCATGGTACGCAAGTACCAGTGTCTTGAAGTGGATTCTAGCAGTTACCGGAAGCCAGTGAAGGGAGCGGAGGAGCGGCGTGGTGTGGGAGAATTTTGGAAGGTTGAAGACCAGACGAGCCGCTGCATTCTGGATGATCTGCAGAGGTCGGATGGCACATGCAGGTAGCCCAGCCAGGAGGGAGTTGCAGTAGTCTAGGCGTGAGATGACGAGAGCCTGGACCAGAACCTGCGCTGATTTCTGGGTCAGCTGGGGACGTATCCTCCTGATGTTGTAAACCGTGTATCTGCAGCAGCGGGTTGTAGCAGCAATGTTTGCAGTGAAGGACAGTTTGTTATCTAGGGTCACACCCAGATTCCTTGCAGTCTGAGTCGGCGAAACAACAGAGGTGCCGATGTTGATTGTTAGGTCAAGAGTGGGACAATCTTTTCCCGGAAGGAAAAGCAGTTCAGTCTTGTCAAGGTTGAGCTTGAGGTGATGAGCAGACATCCACTGAGAGATGTCTGCTAGGCAACGAGAGATGCGTGCGACGACCTGAGTCTCTGAGCGGGGAAAGGACAGAATTAGTTGGGTGTCGTCAGCGTAGCAGTGGTATGAAAAACCATGCGGGCTAATGACAGACCCGAGCGAGTTTGTGTACAAGGAGAAGAGGAGGGGACCAAGAACAGAGCCCTGAGGGACCCCTGTAGTTAATTCACAAGGGTCGGACTCGGACCCTCTCCAAGTTACCCTGTAGGTGCGGTCTTTGAGGTATGAGGTGAGGAGGGAAAGTGCAGTGCCTGAAACTCCAAGTTCTTGGAGAGTGCGAATAAGGATCTGATGGTTCACCGTGTCGAATGCAGCAGACAGGTCCAGAAGGATGATGACAGAGGAGAGGGATGCTGCTTTAGGAGTGTGCAGTTCCTCAGAGACAGAAAGGAGAGCAGTTTCTGTTGAGTGACCTGCCTTGAGACCAGACTGGTGCGGATCCAGAAGGTTGTTCTGATGGAGATAACAGGAGAGTTGTTTAAAGACAGCGCGTTCAAGTGTTTTAGAAAGGAACTTGAGGAGAGAGACAGGCCTGTAGTTTATAACATCAGACGGGTATGGCCCTACAATATATTTTTCCAATATAGCATAATAGGTCCACTTTAAAGTTTTTGTAGTTTCTGAACGGATATGATGAGCTGTGAGGTCTGAGTGCTAACAGCTAATGGCTGATGTTTGGTTTTGTGGTTCGCATTGAAGAGGACGTCACGGCTCCGCCTACACTGCGTTACTATAGTTACTGCCCCAGGTACTAAACTGTAATGGAAACTGTTAGCAATTATTGAACCCTGAGAGCAGGACATACTGAAAAGAGTCAAAGGAAGCTTATAAAAGTTAATAGCATTTAATTACACAAAAGATGCAGTGATATACAAATTACATTTGCGAGTGGAGGCCCCCTCCCCATGTCCGGTCAACCCATGGAAGTATAATAAGAACTGGATACAGCGTGGGAGGCGGGGCCTCATTCATTCCTATGAGAGTTGCTCATTGGCGCATGATGATAAAATGGCCCAACTTTTGAGAGAGCGAAACGTCACAGATTACCCGGCATGCCTGAGAAGTACCCGTATGCGCAACTTTAACCAAAATGCTGGTTCACATCAAGTACGTCAATTTGTGTACACGTAACAGCACCGCACGTTCATGACAGCATGATAATGATTTGTTATTATTATGGATTTGATATTAACGAGGCGGCAGCTAGCGGCTAGCGGCTAGCGGCTAGCTAGTAATTATGCTAATGTACACATCAATCGTTATGTACTTATATTACGCTGTAACAGGATCTAGTGATATCCAAGCAACAGAGCTTCATTTAGCATGAAAGAATCATTGCACTGTATATATATATATATATATATATATATATATATATATATATATATATATAGTGCAATAAGAAGCTACAGAGTCGTTAATCTAACGTCGGTAATATTAACTTTATTTAATACAACATTTACGGTACAATATTTAATCATACAGCCCATGTAGTATAATAATGAATTACAGCAAACATGTGCAATATATCCGTTATTACAGCTCCGTGGGATGGCAGTAAGACGATATGGGTCCATTCTTATTGTGCATCCATGGGTAAAGATAAACGCAACTCACATTGGTTTCTCGTACAGCATCTCTGTAAACTACGTGTATTGTATTCACTGAATTTCACTCTCTGCCTTTAACGGCTCGTTGTAGCTCCTGCCCCCACCCTCCCTGTGAGCACAGTGTGCTCTGATTGATCGGGACCATGCTGAACACGTAATATGAACATGCCGGGCGGCACGGTCCCGTGGGTTAGATGCACGTTCATAATGCAGAGGGAAATAACTCTCAGAATAACGTTATTAGCAAATTTGTACAACTTGAGGAACGAATGTTTTTAATAAGGGCTATCCAAGTGTTCATACTGGGTAGTTTATTTAGTTTAAAAAAATTATCCAACGATTTATAGACCACTCTTTCCCCATGTAAGTCAATGGGAAAAAGTGTTTCCGGGCCTGGCAACCAAACGGAAGTGTATTACCGCTGTTTGGCCACCACGAATATTTTCATCTGAGTCTGGCGCTCTTCCTGGGGTCTTGGGTCAGCCGAGGTCAGGATAAGAAGAGGTCGATTCTTGGCTTGCTCTTCCTGTTGTCATCTAAGGTCTTCTCCTATTGGCCGGCGTCGTCGGGGGGCGGGTCCAATTCAATTCCTGCCTTTTTCTGTTGCTAAATGACATCATTCTGGTGTTGGTGGTTATTTAAACTTTCCCTAATAAATGTGATTTCAGCGTCAATAAATATGTGTTTTATGGTACAACATCACGTCATTTCACCTTCAATTCACGGTTTAAAAATGTAGCATTTCGCCACATGCTAATGCTAACCGGAAGTGAAGAATTTTCAAAATAAAAGTGTTAAGTTAACAGTTAGTGTGAACTTCAGTTTTTTTCAGAATAAAACTGATTTAAATTAAGCCATATCAACATTGATTTTAATTTCTAACAAAACGCAGCATAAAGGGAGCCTGGCCTACCAAGGCCTAACTATACTGTACTAAGCCGTGCGAGGCCCTGCAGCGGAAATGCGCCATTATTGTGCGTGGAACCCATGCTCCATGGTACTGCTTGTATTTCTTGGGGGAACCAATGAGCCGAGGATAGATCGCAGAGTTCTTCCATTTCTTTGCTGGCCCTGCTGCTCGCCCACTATGAAGGTTTCAAATTCCTCTAATTTCCCCTCCTCGACTCCTCGAATCCTCGGTCCTCCGGTAGTGATCCGGAAATGGATTTCAGCGCGCCATTTTGAAAGACATCTAATTTCTCTAAATGCACAAATGAGGACCGAGGATCGAGCGTTGAGGAGGCTCTCTGGAGGAGCTATAACCGAGGATACACTTATGGTTCCTCCGCGGGTCCGCCGCGGATGTATTTCCGGCAGTGGCGTTTTCTCCTGGAGGCCAAGGGAAGCCAGGCTTCCCCTGTTTTTTCGGATTGTAGTTATAATTTTAATAAATAAATAAAAACACTTTGTTTAGTTTTGGAAATTATTTGTTGTGTGTTGCTGCCGGCCCGTCTCTCCCCCATTCTCATTGAGTATTTTACAAAGAGTGAAACAGCGCCCCTCTGGGTGTTATGGTGAAACAGTAGATTGCACTCTCTGTTGCGAGAGGAGGTCAGCCAAAATTGGCTTCCCTTGGTGAAAAAAATAGAGGGATTAACCAATCAGACAAGCCTCACGTCATGCCCCTGCCAACCTGTGATTGGTCAGGGCCATGCCAAGGGAAGCCAGGGGTGGCTGGCTTCCCTTGCCTCACAATCCAATCAAATTGCATCAACTTAGTGCGCTCGGTTTCCCTCCACAAAAAAGCAATGGGATTTCTCCATAGGATTTTGGAAATAGCTCGAAATAAGGTCAGTGGAAAACGAACCTGTTAGATAAATGCACGTTTTGTTCAGTCGGATAATATCCACATGTCTACCTGTGAGGCAGTTGAGCGGCCCGACCAAGCAAGGAGGCAGAGGCAGAACGTCCAAAAATATAACCCGACGTGGGCATTTATTAAAATCATGTGCACATAGTTCACAGCCTCAATCCTGCTGTTCTCCGTGAACACATCCTGCAGCCACTAAGATCTCACACCCACTCCCTTCCTAACAAGACAAAGCATCTAAATACACACACAGACTAACAAGACACAGGTGGGGGGGGGGGAGGAGCAAACAAAGGGCACCAGGTGAACACAATTGGGTAATCAGCAGGAGGGAACACAGAGATGACCGGAAACAACAGACAAGATGGGGGTGAACACTTATACAACCAATGCCACCCAATAAATAGCTCTAGTAACGGCGTCTTGTCGTTACCTTCCCCCCCTTTTCTCCTAAAGCGCACAGTGCCCGGGATAGACAGTCTTGGCTTTCTAGAACGGACATAATAGATCCCTCCCCAGAGGCTATGGACAGAATAGATCCCTCCCTGAGGCTATGGACCTAATATATCCCTCCACTGAGGCTATGGACACACTAGATCCCTCCCTTGAGGCTATGGACCTAATATATCCCTCCCCTGAGACTATGGACACATTTTCAAACATTGTCATAGAGTGCTCTTCCTCCAATTGCTGATCTCTGGATGTATTGAAACAGACAAGAGACTTCACCATGTTTGTCAATTTCTCCCGTTGCTCAGGAGTTTTGTCTGCTGTCGCCCCCTGCTGGACAGCCGGTGCACTGTCATCTGGCTCCATCTGTTGCGCTGGCTTCTTTGTTCCTCCTCAAAGTGTTTGTTAGGCCTTTACTTCTGAAACCACTTGTGAAGCTGTTTTGGCCTGTTGTAAGGCGTTGCTCTGCCTCTAGCACAACCCAGGTTCTGCAGACTCCCCGGGAGTCCGGGTGCGCCTCCTCGGCCTGCAAACGCCGCTCCTCCCGCTCGTCTCCCGTCTCCTGCTGCTTCAGCAGCCGTGGCCCCCTGGTCAGTTCCAGGCATAGCCGCCCCCAGCCGCGGTTCCTCTCTCTGGTCCCTCTTCTTTCCTCTCGTCAATTTTACCTCCTCACTTGATCAAATCCCACTTCTGACACCAATTGTGAGGCTGACCGTTGAGCGGCCCGACCAAGCAAGGAGGCAGAGGCAGAACGTCCACAAATATAACCCGACGTGGGCATTTATTAAAATCATGTGCACATATTTCACAGCCTCAATCCTGCTGTTCTCCGTGAACACATCCTGCAGCCACAAAGATCTCACACCCACTCCCTTCCTAACAAGACACAGCACCTAAATACACACACAGACTAACAAGACACAGGTGGGGGGGGAGGAGCAAACACAGGGCACCAGGTGAACACAATTGGGTAATCAACACTTATACAACCAATGCCACCCAATAAATAGCTCTAGTAACGGCGTCTCGTCGTTACACTACCCTATTTTTATAATTTTCTAATCATAAATATAATCGATAGATAGAGTCACTGCACCACTCTCACCACCGTTAGAAAGTAGCAAGCAACTGAAGCAAGTGCAATTATGGAGGGTGGAGATTTGGAGTATTTAATCAAAAATAATTGCACTAAACTTCCGCTACAGCAGTAAAAACAAATACAATCTGATGACAGGCCAATGCCCAAACTGGAGCTGTGTACAGCGAGGAAAAAAGGAGCGAATCAGACGAAAACGTTAAAAGTCTCCTGATTTAGTTTGTGAATGAATGCTTATTAGAGTATGCTTATTAGAGTTTCGGCTGGAGAGTGCATGCGGACCTCTCGGCATAGCCGCGGAAAGTCATTTTGCTCAAGGGGTGCTGCCAAAAGTGAAAAAAAAGGAAAAAAGGCGGTGCCGGGCCGGCCCGGCTGTCAGCAATACGAGCAGCATAAATTGTTTGTTAAAGGCGAGACACGGCAGGCAAAAACATCGTTTTTCATGCACTGGTACATTTTGAGATGTTGTGCTATTTTGATTCTGCATAACATGTTTTCTTTCAGGCTTTTGGAAGGAAAACGTACAAAATACACACTTAAGTGTTTATTTTACTATAGTTTGTCTATTTGCGTCCGTATATTTCTCCTAAATTCACCAAAAGTTAGCATTCTAACGTAACATAAAGTACCGCGACCGCTGTTTGCACCATGTCATCAGAGATATCGTCGGAAAGCTCCGTCTCTCCTGCGCAAGCTCATCGGATCCAAATATGGTCATTTCCTTTGCATCAGCAACCAACCGTGAAAGTACAAAAGGGTCTTAAACCAAGAAACGTAACTTCATTGGCTGGTGTCAACTTCTGACAACGTGATTCGTTCAGATGCATCACGTGGTGTGCTAAAACACTTCCTGGTTAGCTTTCCGCTAGAAATGTAAATCTCAAAATGGCAAAAGAACAACAGTTGTCACTTGCACGAAGCAAGATTATACAAAAAACAAATGACCCCGAACATGAAATACATTCACGGAGAGCGTCGAGGTGCAAGCTGTCATCCAAAGAACAGGAGGGTTTAGCTAGCGCCACACTGCAATCTTTAAAGGTCGTTTTCTCAAAATGAGTTTTTTCTCCTACTCTCCGAAATGTCCACTTCAGTTGCACTTACATACACCAAACCTTCCAGTTATATTCCTATCAACATTATGAAGGCTTTTACTAAAGGGTTTGTTCATATATCATTCATAGCCTGAATTATATAAGATTGTATACCTAAAAACATGGCGAAAAATTGATATTTTAGGGCTGTTAACAGTATTTTCTGATTAATGGAGTGATAAAAAGAGATATCCAAAATCCCTTCTGTAAAAGCCTTGGATGATAATATGAATACAAAATGAAACAATAATTTTGAACCTGGCTTTATCCAAAGTTCAGATTTCGGTTCCTGAAATGTGTTAAAAATATGCACATATTTAATGAGATAATGGATCATTTGCATATTCAGAACACTATTCAGTCATTATTCAATGGTATACTAAAATCCATGTGAAAAAAAATTGCTTCTCACTGTTCTCAGGTCAAATATTTATATGCGATTAAAAATGCGATTAATTGCGATTAATTAATTACAAAGCCTGTAATTAATTAGATTATTTTTTTTAATCGAGTCCCGGCCCTAGTTATTACATTGACCACCACACCCCGACTCAAAAAAAAGGACGTATTATTGGCTTCCCCTAATTTCTTTCCCACGCCACGCTACTGATTTCCGGCAACAGTGATGTTTCAAAGAGACAGTGTGTATAATATATATCACTCAGTATAACAGGCCTACATTAGCCTACTCTCTTTATTTGTATGTTTTAGTTTAGTAAAGAGTCGATATTTTTCTAAAACAATTTAGTGCTTCACATAATAAAATACACAACGGCTGTAGGCTGATTATATGCTTTAGGAGCTGTAGGTGTGTGTTGTACAGTGTGTAGGTGCAGGGCCGTCCCTTCCCAACTTGAGGCCCCACGCAAAGTTATATGATGAGGCCTTCTGTTTCACGAGCGTCGGGGGGCGCGTGCTAGTGGAGCCTCGCAGCGGCCACACTCATTGCGCCGCATAAGTGCATAGGTGCGCCACATTTTCGACTCAGTTGAGGCTCCCTCCGCAAGGTGAGGCCCCACGCGATCTGCGTGATCTTCCTGTAGGGAGGGACAGCCCTGTGTGGTACAGTGTCTACCACACAGGGCCGAACAACTCCCCTTAGCTGTGATATAATGAGCATATACCACGGCCTGTCGTGAGCTATTGCTTAATTATACCGCACTGTCAATGAATTAAAAGTAAATATATAAGTCATCATGAACACATCTGTCCATCAGACAGAGTGCTGCTGTGCCTCCTGTCATCATTAATGGACGTATCTTTAAAACAACCCACTCTCTTCAGTCTGCGTAGAAATGACATGACTTTTTTTGGAAATGCGTGCAATAGATACGCAGAAGTCCGATTTTGCGTGCATATGATACGCTAACAATTCTCATTTAGTTCTGAGGCCGAGTTTTGCGTGCATATGATACGTCACGTTTTGTCCGGTCGGGTCTTGGTAGACCGGAAGCTGTGTGGTTCATAAAAACATGTTGTTACTCAATACCAAACCACGATTATTGTTTTTATTTTAAATCATATAATGTTGGGCTTTTTTTGCCGTCAGTGAGGAAAAGAAATGGGGCTCAGAGCCTCAAAATACTGTTTTTGTTTAGCCGCAATGCACGTTGGAATATGGTGTTAATGCAATATGGAATTCGAAAAACATTTTTTTTAAAAAGAAGAAAATAATACTTTATTCCGAGTGTGCTTGCTTTTCTCTTTGAAAGTCATCACATAACCGCATTGTAATACACGGTTCGGCTGCATTAAATATTACACATCTGCCTTAGTTATTTATTTTTAGAGCCCTGATTAGAAGACTTCTGGACAAACTGGAAAAAATGCCACCGAAACTGAATCTGGACGTGGATCATAAATATATCAGCAATTAAACAACGTGAAAAACATGAATAAAACTACACATATTCAGATGTTATACATACATAAGTGTCCTACACTAATAATACAAAGTTATTATTAGTATGCTGTGTGTACCTTGTGTGCACCGCCTAGTGGTTAAAGCACATTATTGAATTATTTGTGTTGAATAATGTTATATTTCATGAAAAGAATATTAAGAGTACATAAATCAAGAAGATACTTTAAGTGATCTCTACAATAAAACAGTTTAGTGCCGGATGTACAAAGATATTAGTAGGAGGAGGTGCAAAACAGATAAACTAATTGACCTTTATTTAAACATTAAAGAATACTTTAGGTTAAGGTCTTCTTTTGAGTAAGAAAAAAGCTTTGGGGGTATCTACAGATACATATTAAGCCTGACAAAGTACTTAACGTCTAATATATTGCTTTCCTTCAATGTTAACTATGTTGAAGCACTTATTTTAACTGATATTATACACATGAATTATACTCTTATGTAGATAGTATAAGAAATGTGCAGAATTTGACAGTTTAATGGTGGAGGTACACATATATTGATAGATGTCTTGTAATGCACTGTTGAGGAACCTGTGACCCAAGTTTTTCATTCATTGCATAACTACACCGTAGTTGTGTATATGATATGTCAATAAACCTTAGAAAATCTTGAAATCTTGAAAGGGATGTGCAAAATAGCTTAATATACAGTTTTAATTAACTATTAGTAGAGAATAACGAGTAATGAATATACTTTATAGAGATCTGCAGATAAATGTTTAGTCTTCTCAAGCACCAACTATCAGATATCTCTCCTGATTGTTGGCACTTGACAATCACCTTTCCTTGAATTTTACTCACGTGTAACTAAAGTCTGCTTTAAAGTCTGCTTTAATATTTCACATCATTAATCAGAATCTGCAAAGTAACTAAAATAAATGTAGTGGAGTAAAAATACCAGGTTAACCTCTGAAATGTAGTGGAGTAGAATTACAAAGTAACAATGAGCTGTCATGTGGGTATATATTAATGCTGCCCATTATGGACTCATATCGCATTAACACCATATCCCAACGTGCATTGTGGCTAAAAAATCCAATCACCGAGCTTCAAGCTGAGGATTTTGGGTAATCAGTTCAGTGGGTGTGTGGTTTGTATCGCAATGATGCTCGAAATCTCCCTTATAGGCCTACGTCTGTTTCCAGTGACTTTATTTACGGCTAAAAAGCCCAAGATTCTAGAATTAAACGAATAAATAAAAACAAGGGTAATTGTGTGTTATTGTTGAGTAAATAACATGTGTTATTTAGAAACTAATAACAGCTGCTTCACCTCCTCTTTCCTCGGTTCCCCTCCTCGACTCCTCCGCTCGCATCTCCTGTGGGCGGGACTGAGACACGAGGATAAGAGTAGAGGAGGCAGGGCCAGCCCTTGGCATAGGCAGTATAGGCGAATGCTAAGGGTGCATCAATTAATGGGGGGCGCCGAAAATTGAAAAAAAAAGTTAGAAATAAAATAAATATATATATATTTTTATTTCATCACAACACAATTTCCCGATTTTGGATCAACAAGGTACATCTTATTATCTTATACTAACATAACTACGCCTATATTGCATACCCCCCCCCCCCCCAGTAAAAACCAGAGGTTTATGTGAAATTGTTCTTTTTTTTAAACAATGGTTTTAGTGTGGGTTATATAGGTTTTCATTTTGTATTTCTGTTAATTTAAAATAAATCAAACTCCCCAAAAACGTATACAGCTTTTATTAACATTGGAATTTACTGTGTAAGCGGCCGCGGGGGGGAGAGCTTTAGAGAGCTCTCTCCTGAAAGACTGAGAGGCTCTGATAACCTCAGCTCAGTGAGGTAAAGGCACACCTTTATATGATCATTATAGTTATACAAAAACAAGATAATAGATTTTCATCTATTCTCTTATAGTATAACATACTATATGACAGTAAAAAAAGTTGTTATTAATAAATAAGAATACAGTTTAAAAGGGGAGTGATTTTTTAAATATCCATAAATAAAAAGAAAATCTGCTTACAATTCTGTTTCATATGCGTGTTGAGAGATGTATCCATAGATCTCTTAATGTTGCTCTCAAAGTGCACCAGATTGATGCTTTTGACTTCAATATTAAAGCATGCCCCCGGACCCCCCAAGAGGAGGTTCGGTCCACCCCCCACTTAAATCATGTTCAAATGGATACGATACTAAATACATTTGCACACATCTTGTGTCCATATCTTTCTGTTTTGGTGGTCATGCCACAACCGTGCATGCATGCATGCGTGAGTCATAGTGAGTGTCTGCATTTTTTGGGGGGGGGGCGCCAGCTAAAATCTTGCCTAGGGCAGCAAATTGGTCCATGCGAGGAGGGGATTTAGAGAAATGAGAAACCTTCTATTGTCCTTTAGGACCTTCCATTTCCTGCTGCATATCTCCACTGAAAAGAAACACGCGTATAAACATGAACTGTTGAATCCAAGCCAGACAAACGTACTAATGCATATCCTGCTTCATCATATAGTTTACTCTCAATGTTAATAATTAGCAAAATGAAAATCATACTGTAAAAAAGACGACATGAAAATAGTGATTGAAACCATCAGGTAATTAGGAAAGGAGGTTATAAATCAAGTGAGGAGTAGGTTAATTATCTCCTAGAATACCATACAACAGGCCATTTGTTTTTGCTAGCCTTTAGAAAGGGAGCCATTCCTTAAAGGTGACCTATCATGCAAAATGCACTTTTGTACGTCTTTTATACATGAATATGTGTCCCCGGTGCTCCAGGGAACTCACGAAGTGTCAGAAAACACAACCCTCTCTATTTTCCTCCTTACCCAAATCCAGTGGCGAGCCGTGACTTTTATACCTAGGCCCTCTGACCCTCCCCCCTCCTTCCCTCTTACAAAGAAGAGATATTACGTCACAGCGTATACTTCAGCGGAATATCAAAACAGCGGCCCGGGGTGCAAAACGCATCAATGACAGCGACCCTCTACCAAACAAAACAACACCATTTATATAAACACCTATCATGACAGGGCACCCACAGCCAAGTAACATTACAAATGAATTAAGTCGGCACGGCGGCTCACATTGAAAATGACTTAGGCCTACCGTTGATGATCAAATCACTTAAACACAAAGTCAATCCTCCTGTCCTTTTGGATGAAGCACTTGCGGGTCATTCAGCTGATCCTTTGCCACTCCAGTTTATCATTGTAACTCAATCTTGAAAATGACTCTGTTAATAATTTCGCAACAATGTCATCACTTTCACTGAAGTGAGCCATCATGAACAAACTTATGCTAATCATAAATCTATCGATCATAAATCAATCGATCATAAATCTATCGATTAGATTTATGATTCGAAAATAATAAAAGTAGGGTAGACATGTGGATATTATCCGGCTGAACAAAACGTGCATTTATCTAACAGGTTCGTTTTCCACAGACCTTATTTTGAGCTATTTTCCAAAATCCTATGGAGAAATCCCATTGCTTTCTGTCGAGGGAAACGGAGCGCGGCTTACTTCCGGGTTTAAGGACGCGTCACTGCACCACTTGCATAGACCTCACAGCGGGCGGAACTTGTCATAAATTCCGTGAAAATAAAGCCCGCCCATTTAGAGGGAAGATATGATTGGTCAATTGTACTGTCATTTGACATTACTCTCTCATTGAGTTACTATAGACAAGTTTACGCGCCAAAACACGGGTAGCGCCATGACACTACACAAATGCACTTCATTTCCGCCGGAAGTCTTTTGCACAGCGTCTGTCGGTGTAAACCGATGTAAACAGTCAGACGGGCACTGGTGTAAACACAGCGATTTCGATGCTAACAGTGATGCTAGCTTGGGAACACGATTCTACTTCTTTGACTGGAGATGGCGTTACTCTCCCCCACCCGAATTCAGTGCAAAACTGGGAGGATAACATGACGACGTGGCCCAGCATAAAACCAAAATAAACTGCCTTATTTAGGTCATGCCCACAGGAGCCAACAGTTGTCTGTTGTTTACATAATGCACAATTTACATGATCTCTTTATGCTGTGCAATATATCATATGTGCCTGTACTGTTTGAGTGAAAATAAAGTTTGATGTAATTTAATTTCATTATTGCACTGTTATTGCATTATTGCATTTCATATGTTCCTTAGAGTGCTACAATTTCTTTTAACACAGTTCATCATTCATATTAAGCTCATACTGTACATAAATAACACTGAATTAATTAATTGTTGAGAGGAAACTAAAGAAATGGCTTCAACAAGAAAGATCACATGTTTAATCCTAACAGGTATTACAAATTAAAATATAAAAGCAGCCCACACAATTACATCACTATGAAAATATTCATATATAATATTAAAAAATACAATGCATGCAGTATTTGTTGTGTTTATCTGTATTTAATGAACAACATGGCTGGGTGCTGGGTGCTGGTTTGTGGTCGTAGCACTCTCTATCTAACCACTCGTTCAGGTGCTTTCTCGAGTGATTGCAACCAACTACCGCACACGTAGTTCCCGAACCACTTTTCTTCATGTTGTAATTGTTATATCCTCTTTGTCTCTGCGATATCAGTGCTTTGTCGGCACAACGGAGCTAGCTAGCAAAACAAACCCAGTCCGCCAAAACGGAAGTGCATTGCATCGAAGGGAGGAGTTCAGGATGTAGAGCGGAAACGGCTCAATAACTTGTGTATAGCGGGCCCTCTGTGAATGTAGAGAGGGACCAACAAGCCCTCCCGTCTTCACAGTAACTCGCAGAGACGGCATTTAACCCTTCACATTCCAACAGAAACTGAACAGGCAGATTCGAAGGATTTATTTCTTTGGAAATGTTATTTTAAATACAAATAAATCAAGTTATTTTGGTAAAACTAATGAAAAATGTAACAACAAAAAAATATAAAAAATAATATTTTTAAAAAAAAGTTTTTTTTTTTATGTTTTCAAATATCATTTTTAGAATATCTTAGGACCTCATAGAGGGCTTAGAGGGCCCTGACGGCTCGCCACTGCCCAAATCTCTTAAAAAGGGGCTGCAACGGATCTGATACAGACTGATCCAGATTTGAACACTTCTATGATGTCACAGAAGTGACATCATATACCCTACGGCTATTGGGCCAACTCCACCAATCAGCAGGAGACAGCCACGGACATTGCCGTTCGAAAGCGCTTAAGATGCTGTAGTACATATGCCAGGCCTGTAGATGGTGCTGTTCTCACAGAATCAGCCCATGAAAAGACAGTGTTAAATTGAGCGAAATGAGGAATGGCTAAAATGCATGATCTGTTTGGTATTTTGAAAAATAAAAAGTATAAATATGCCTTATATAGGTATGGTCCTACACTATATTATTCAAATATAGCATGATAGGTCCATTTTAATTTAACATTTTTCTGAGCCCAGTGAGTAAAACTGGATAAAGTAGCACATTTCAGTAAAAATATATGACCTTTAGTCATGGGAAAGTCAGAGACCTTCCCGTTTCCTGGATTATTTTTGGTGCTTGTCAAACGCTTAACTAATTACTCAACTTTTGATGAAAAAGTGCTAGACTGTTGCTTCTGGGCTCACATTTCCAGACAGAAGTTGTTTGTGGAGACTTTGGCTTGTGTCAGAATTGCAGTAGACTTTGAATATGGCTGTAATAATCCATATATTACTGTTGACAGGGTTTGAATACAGTGTGCTAGGAAAGATCGTCTATTATCACAAGGAGACCGACTTGTTGATCAGTGTTCCAGCTATCAGGCTCACTTAAATCTCATTTGATGTTTTCCACACTAAACTCTTGAACTAACTACTTGACAACTGCTCAAGCCATTTATGTTTGGTTCAGTGAGGCTTTGGTCGCTTCTCCACCAAGAAGACGTGACACTCACCTCAAAACATAAAAGTGAAATTCAAGCCGCCTCTAAAACACCAGCAGGGATTTTTACATTTATAAAAACTGTAAAATGGTAAAAGCTTACTGTCTTTGGATCTGTCTGAATTTTAAAGTTGCTGCTTCAAAAGACCATGCCAGCTTCTGTTTTTCTTCAAATCATATTGGTACATTTGTGATCACTTTCCAAATGGTGTTGCAGCAGCTACTTCAGGAGCCCCAGCTGGAACCATTTTAAAAGGGTTTTATGATTTGAAGATATCATTTTCCATTCATTTTCAGTATCAATAAAAACGACAGAGATATTAGAGTTGTACAACATAACAAAAATGCATGTACTGTATCTTTTGTCAAATTACTTTGTGATGTTGCATGGTCATGCTGTTAGTTATCAACATATTTTATTGACTGTGCTGTAAACTCATGGTTTTGTGTTGGGTGTATGAGGGTTAAATTAATGGGGTTCAGTTTATGTGAGTGTGACTTTAAATCTGGGTGGAGATTCGCAGGGTTTATTGATGTGTTATAAATAGAGGGGGACATAAATTAACGTCATTGAGATTGAGGAATTAGGAGAGGCCACTAGTAAGTGTGATTATTGTACTGAATGTGATTTAATGTGTATGGGATATGTGTGATCCTAATTATTGTATTGTTGTTGTCCTTTTTCTTCTAAGGTTAACAACCTATTTAGATTTGATTAAATCATCAAAACTAGGAGTTGTTTCCGTCCATCTTGATTCCACCCATACTTTCAGGAGCTACAGTACATTGACATTGACAGTTCATACATAAGTCCGTTTTCATCGTATTAGTCAAATTAAATAAGTAACAATGATATACTACTTATTATTTTGCATTGCATTTTATATCTCATGTAATTTGTTGAATGTTTTGTATGTATTTATAGGACTAAGGTAAAAAAGCTTAACCAGGACATAGTGTTAATGCTGACTTTATATTAATAAGCTGTTTTAAATCCTAGGTCTGGCATGTATTCTGTTTCCATCTCGGTTTTTTGGAGCTAGCAAGACCCGGCTAACTAGCAGCTAACGCTATAGTGCTAGCTGGCTAGGTTCGCAAAGTGCATCCATAGTTCAAGTCAACTTTAATAATACTATTTAATCATATTAAATATTGCAACTGTAACATAAAAAGTATTCAATCCATCAATTCACTTAAATCATAAACTGTTTTTACCTCTATAATAATATAAGTCTTAGAATCTCACATAGTGAAATCCTCTGGACTGCTGTCTTTTTTTTAACATCACCTAACGCTGCTCTGCCTTGCTCTCTCTTTTGCAGCATCTACAACGAACTGAACATTTGCGTGGACAGTAGTGTGACGGTGTCTTGGTGTAAGGGATACAGACATCTGGTTGACACTGTCTTATTGGAGGTTCATGAGATGTACTTTAAACTGTGTGGACAGGTCCATGATCCCCCACTCTTCATTCTCATTATGTTAATAGCTCCTCCTATCATTACCACACTCTTCCTGCCAATCCTCTGTGTCGGTATCACCACTTGTGAAACAAAGATGGCGAGCACTTTTGGGTTCTGATTGGGCAGAGTCGACAGGCTAGGACTTATCCTCATTTTTCAGTCCATTCTGACAGTGGGTCATGCTAACTTTGCACTTGCCAACTGTGGGCAAATAGGTATCTTGAAAATATTGCCTCTTGCAAAAATAAGCCTTTTAAGTATTTACTGTAAGTTAGTTATGAACAGTTGGCTATCCATCTGACTAGTTTCGGTATTTACTTTTTGCCAGAATCATGGATAAGCATTTGAAAAGATTTATGTACAACTAAAGGCTAAAACTATTTAGCCATTTTTAACCTTCCCCAAATTTCTACGGAGATAACAAGTGCAAAGTGGGCATGACCCATTGTAAAACATACAAAAGAACATATGGCTTAAGGTTAAAAACGACTGCAATTTTCCTTAAAGTAAGACACACAAATACGTATAATTACATAGAAAAACAACAATCCGCAATCAAAATCTGTTACAATTAACAAGTAAACATATATGGAATAATCGTTTAAAAATGTCCAATGGAGTGGTGCAGTAATAATGTGTTTCTGTTGGCCAGTGTTTCTCAAAGTGGGGGGCGTGACAGGGGGGGCGGGGCACGAGAGACCAGGAGGAAAAATGGATATGAAAAAATAAATAAAATAATGTTTTATTAAAAAAAAGTTATTGATTCGAAAATAATATGATACAGTACAAGTACGTCTGGGTCTCTGTATTTCATTCAAGCTCAACTCTGTAGGCCTATGTGTGTAGAACGAGCCATTTTGTGTGCGAGCGAGAGATAGAGAGCGCACCGGTACCGGAGATCGTTGTTGTTAACTTCTGGTGCTAGCGTGCTACGCTAACGGATATAAGGAGCTTTTTCAACAACAAGATGGAAGAGAGTCCTCTCCTGTCAGACTGAGAGGCTCAGTGAACTAAAGGACTCTGAGTGTTTAGATAGTTATCTCAGTGGGTCTCAAACGTTTTGGTCACGATTAATGCAAACAATTATTTCCGAGGCACATGTTTATATGATCATTATAGTTATAAAAAAAGAAATGAGAATGTTGTGTATATGCGTGGGGAGTGTTGCAGTAGAAAATTCCATTGTTGCGCCCGGTACATTATTGGGAAACCCTAAATGTTTGAGCACCCTCTCGTCAAGCTACCCCACAGCACCCCCAAAAGAAATCTCTGGCGCCGCCACTGAGCCTGCCACCCCGTTGTGAAGAAATGTGCTGTGCAAAACAGGCTCACTGCAGCCACTGTGATGAGACACACTTTTTGGCCAAATATCAGCATTTTCTTTCTTTTCATTTTTTTACGATTGCAAATTGGCAAAGTATTATAATTGATTGTTCTAGCAAAGGGATTGCACAATTGTATATATGTTTTGAGCACACAGACTTATGGAGCATTGTTTTATTATCACTGATTTTTTTATTTTTTTGAAAGGAATGCTCACGTTCATATTGATGTATTTTAATAAATGTTAACTTGGCCCATTACGTGACTATTTGTGTTGGGGGGGCCCGACTTTTTTTTTTCTCCAAAGGGGGGGCATGACAGAAAAAGTTTGAGAACCACTGCTGTAAGCTAACCCTGTAGTCAGCATTGCCAGGACTCCCTTGACAAAAAAAGCAAGGTGATTCTTTAATTCAATTTGGAATATTCTTTGACAAACACGATGATACTTACATATTTTGCTCAGCCTGATCATCCAACAAATGAACACCACTTTAACGATCTGATAGTGTAATGCATCGGCAGAAGTAAAATGCTAACTTTATTCTATTAACAAACTACCTCACGTTTGCATGTCTGCCACCACCGCTTAGCTAAAGTGGCTAGTATTCCGTGTGATGACGTTAAGTAGTTTCATTGAGACCTTTGTTAGCAGACGCTCTTTTTATGACACATAGAAGCTTCTGACATTCATGGAGGTATTTACTGACATATTCTATTTTAGAACAAAGTGTAAACATTTCTTAACTCTTGTGTTATGTTCACATTTCGCACCCTTTGGTAATGTTCGGGTCAAATTGACCTTGGACATATTTCAGGGTTTAAAAAAAATACAGAACTAAATTCAACATGCACAATTCCTTATATATATTGTCTTTGACTCATTCCCCAACAATATAAATGAAATATATGATTAGTTTTTGAAAATGCTCTTTGCTAGATCAAATTTAACAATGGAAGTGTCCGTCGCTTTTTGTGATAAAAATGTAATTTATGTTAAAAAAAAATACACTGTAATAAAAACTAGATTTACATTTTGCTCATGCTTTTCTTGGACAAATGTAAATGAAATTTGTTTTCATTAATGTTTATTATTTTTAATCTGTCATATAATAATCAAAGCCCTGAAGGAAATAAAGCAATTTATCAGCAATTGGAACACAATAACCACACATCCAAAAGTATTTGGCTGTGAAATATAGAGAGAATGAAACATCCATATAAATGACATAGAACAGATATAAACACAAAGCAAATAAAAACAATTAACAGTCACTATTCATGAAATACAGTATATCCGAAAAATATATTGATGAAGTGACGCTGCAGAACATCATGTGAGTCAATGGGCAAGTCCGTTTAGGAAACACATGATGTACAGAACTTCTTCGTGTGTATAGCACAGATGTACTTGTTGCAGTTGCTGCATGTAGTCTGTGTCTTGGAGTCCTTTGAGGGTCCACAGACCTCACAGCTGGCTGTGGGGTCTTCCAGAAGCTGACTGTGGGGGTCATCCAGCTGCTGGCTCTGAGTCAAGTTCATCTTCCAATTTGCTGTCAAATTCTGAGTTTACGTCCACATTATCCTCATCTTCAGAAATGTCTTCCTGTTCCACTTCACCGTGTTCTTCTAATGCATTCCACTCACTTTCATCTATTATTAGCTCCAAGGCTCTCTGAGCAGAATATCTTTTGGCCATTTTGCTGGTAGATAATAATTGTAGTTCTGCACTACACTGTTACTACACTGAGGTTATGTCTCTGTTTAGTCCCTCCTCCGGCGTGCAGGTGCGAGGGGGACAGTGCGAGAAAATGTAAAATGTTTATACATTTCTGAAAGATCTAAAATGTTTATAATGTTCTAGGATAGTTTTGTGTACACACTACAAAGGCTAAAGATCAAGGGAAAACAGGATCAAACAGCTTCTCTATGCATAAAATTGTGTGTGTGTGTGTGTGTGTGTGTGTGTGTGTGTGTGTGTGTGTGTGTGTGTGTGTGTGTTTCTGTGTGTTTTTATCTGTCTGTCTGTCTCTTATGAAGGACACAAATACGGTTGGGCATCTTTCCATAAGTGGAAAAAATAAAAACAATTCCACATGTCCTTCACAATAAATTAGCCCCGGCCATTGAGTTTCAGGTTGAACGAAAATATCCTTATATATTTTTTTATTCACTGAAAATGAAAATCGGGTCAATTTCACCCAAACACCACACAAGGGTTAAGCTTGTGTTAACCACACGTCTTAATTAAGCCATTTAACCAAAAACAAGGGAACCAGAAGTGGTATAATGCTAATTTATTTCGGGGTTTAAGAACTCATTCCTGCACACTTCTGATATAGACAATGTTTTTGACCAATTTTATATATGATCCTTCTTACTTGAATTCAAATGTAGATGATATCAAAGCTGCACCTAAATAGCTATTCTGAATGTTTCTTCCAAAGCAGCTGTCAAGACATTTATTGTTGTAATATATTTTCCTCCTCTTAACTGTCAAATGTTCTATATCTCTCAATGGCTGGGTGTGTCATGAAGTTCTGTAAATCAGTATGCTTTAAGCATGTCATATATTCTGTAGGCAGACATTTACACTTGACTGTCTGAACTTTCTGGAACTCATTATTCTGTCATATATGGTGAACCCCACCCTTCTGGCACCTAGAGGTAAACAAAGCTTTGATGATTTTCTGCACTCTTTCTCACCAACTCCACTCCAAAAGTCTATGCAATACTTTGTACATTTTTAAGATGACAAAAAAAGAATGATTCCGTTTGTATTTGAAACACATAATAAATATTTATTTCAGACAAAAAATAATGTTTTACAGTTGTTTGAAAATCTTTTTACAACAAGATGGCCCTGCTATACAAGTATCCACACAAACTAAGTGACAGTCTCTGGTACGAATGCATACTGAATGTGTCATCTGATCACAATACATCCAAGGATTGTTGTGCAGACCTCATGAAGACCCCATTAAGCAATGTTTTCAACCTCAACTTTAAATATAAGGACTCTGTAAATGTGAAATTGAGGTTAGTTCAAAAACTTAGAATCAACAGTCCAATCTCTGCACAGCATAGCACAGACGTGAAGTAAAAGAGGACATGGAAAAGAGCATATAGCAATCCAATGGAATTGCCATCTTGCCATCTTTCTGCTGGATGTGTAACATATTATTGTGAGCTGGTTGTTCAGTCGCTTTAATTGCTCTGGTAAAAAATAAAAAGGTTAATGCTGCTTTAACAGTGCTTTGAGATAAATACTGACATTTTATGGAAATTAGGGCTTAAAATAAGGGTTGTAAAAATCATAGCTGCTTCTGAATGCTGCAACAATGAAATACATGCTAATGACAGCATTCCATTGACTCTCAAGGATTAGTTATTCATTTACAACGTACAAAATTGAGTGTGAAAATGAAGACCTAAATTAGAAACTAATCCTGTTGTGGATCCTTTGGTATGCAGTGTAATTAAATACAAATCAATGCCTTTCCTAGGTAACCAAAAGGTACTATAATTCTGTGCTCTTATATATGGGTCAATAGCCTTCCTTATAAAAGTGGATCTGGTTTCACACGTATCAGATTTATAGTAAAATAATGGTTGAACCTAACACACTATTCCATATGCTCCAACATGGCCAGGCGTCTTTACTCAAACCAATGATGTTGAATTAAAAGAGGTTCAAGAATAACAGAGCCAAGTCTTAGATTTGGGTGGGTGGTCTGCCCTCCTACCATGGTGGTATAAGGCGACTAAATGTGGTACACTCAGAACATTGACATGGCAGGACTTTTTAAAGGGTAAAAAACATTATTTTTCTTTTCATCTCGCGTGTTTCAACATCTTGCGCCCAGACGGGACAGAGTGGCAGCACCACACCTTTTATTATCTTAAATAATACCCACAAGTCCACTTTTTCTCTTGTGAAAACACTGAAAGGATGTTTTGCTAAGTGGCTGGCTCTATCCAGCCTATGACTTACACAGCGCCACACATACTCAGACAGAACAGTTTTTGCCATAACATGAGCACGTGGATTTGTTGAGCAGACTTGTAGTGTCAGACAACAAAAGACATAGAGTGATGCAGAAATGAGTAATTTTGAAAGGTAAGATACCTGAAACACAAGGTTATGAGATTTTCACGTTTTATTCTACGACATAAAATACCATATGAAATACCCAACTGGTGAATTTCCGAAGCCTCTTAGTGTCTTAAATCGGCAGTTGCTAACAAGTGACTAAATAACTCCAGTAAACGTCAGCACGCCAAACAAGAGTCTGTCTTTAGCATAGTGATGGTGTCGGACCGGGGTGTCCTTCGTATACACTATAGCCCTAATGTTAGCTTTTTACTTGTGGCGATTGCATTTACACTCCATAAATCATACAAGTGTTAAGTGTAAACATTTGAAAATGATCCTGCTGAACAAAACGTGTGAGTGTGTTTGCCACAGATCTTATTTTCTGCTATATTCCTAAATTTAATAGAAAAATCCCATTGCTTTTTTGTCGTGGGGACCATTGAGATGCTAACTTCCGGATAGACAGACAAAAACAGGCCATTTCTCCACCACTCTATTGACATGTGTTACTATCTTACCTCTAAGGGTCAACCAGCACACTAAATGTTTAGTTCCACTGGGTTCAGATGGCAGATTCCAACTTCTTGGGCAAAAAGAACACTGGTCAAAAGTATCATCTGACGTAAGAAAAATATGAAGTATTTGAAAGTACAAAATGTATGCCTGCACAATGATTATCATCTTGATTGAATAGCTGTTTTGTTCCCAGTTTAATCTTTAATCATGCCCAAATGAAGATTACGCCGGGAACAAAACACAACATTTTGGCCACTTGTACATTCTGTTTGCTGGTCAGCTATGGAAGTTAAAAAGTGAAAAAGCTATTTATCGAGCAAAAGTTTTGAGTGAAACATTGCTTAAACAGGTCTGTGGTGACCTGCCAGTGATTATTTTTTAAATCAAAACTAGATAGTAGATTTCCTTGCAATAATGTCATTGTCATACTTGCCTTATTTAGACACAGTTATTTCTAGTGTTGATAAAGCAGCAACAATGTCAGCATACCATTTTACCCAGATTGATCAGAACTCCATTCAGAAAACAAACATTTTAAGAAAATGATAATACAGCATTTTAAATGCTTTTTAAATATATTTGTTCAATTAAACCTCAGTATTTCTAAAAGTAAAATCTAAAACATAAACCTCCTTGTGTGATAACTTTTGTAAAAGACAGAAGCTTATGTGTCATAAAAGACAAATCTACTAATAAGTAAGTCGACTAACGACATCACGTCGAACACCAGTCCGTTATTAATTTCTTTATAGTGTAATATTAGCTATGTACTACTGGGGATTGCATTTACGCTTCAAAAATCATAAAAACAGATTTAAAATGTGGAGATTATCCTCCTGAACAGAAGGTTTAAGTATCATAAATGTGTGTTTGCCATTCTTTTTCTGCAACACTACGAAGTCCAACGGAAAAATCCTATTGGTTTCAGTCGCGGGAGGCCTTGCAATGCTAATTTCCTGGTCTGCCTACACAAATACTTAATCACTGAACCTCTCAATAGCTTTGTCTTGAGTTGACTTCCATAAATCGGACTCAGCTTTACTAAATAGCCCAATCATGTGCCAGGCAACACAGGCAGCCAAATATTTACATTCAGTAACGTCAGGAGTATAATGGAGATAACTTATCAGTGTCATTGACCTCAGTTTCCCCTCCAGGTATTTTAAGCGCTGAAACATAAACAAATGGTTGAAAAGGTCCATTGAGAATATTCTAAATAAACCTTTATAGAGTCCTAATATAAAGCACATTTAGTAACTCATTACCTTGGGGTGCCGCAGGATTAAATAGAGACCACAGCAGGTGTGTGCTTCACATCAAAGTGTGGCTTCAAGAGTGAACAATGGAGGATTAATTTACAGTCACTTCATTGGAGTAAACACATTATTCTCTTCACTTGGCCTCCATTTCTCCTTTGTGTAACACAACGTTTAAGCTAAATATTTTTACATTGCAAGTGTTGGATTGCCTTGGCAGCTTCATGTACACACAAGAGAGAACTAAAGGCTGGGAAGTGATATTTATAGATCGAAGGTCAGTTTCCCCTGAGACAGAATTATTGCATGGCTCGTAATGTAGGACATGGTTATAATCAAACTAGTGGTTAGCATACAAAAACTAGACTACACTGTTGACCATTAAACGTTTTTAAATGTTCTTTGAATGTCATGTGTGCTTCACTTTTTAGAGTTATTTTTACTTGATTGTATGCCTGCAAGTTATATAATGATCAGGTGAATATAATTAACATTTATTTTTCTTATAGTTTCATATTTAACAGTTATTTACATAAATCTCTTCAGCTGAATCCGTGTATCATCCTCCATTTGTTTTTCTTTATTAAACAAGTAAACGGGAGAAGAGAGGCCTTTTTGCTTTTTACCTCACTAAATGGTCTAATGGTCATTGGAGCGAGGGGCGGGGTGAAACTCACGGAAGTGATTTCAAACAAAAGCACTCGTTTGCTTGGAACGGTGATAATATTATAAACAAGGTGAATTTAGCGATCACAAGGAAAACAGCCAAGACACATATTGAGCCCAGAAAATGAATGTTATTAAGGGCTGTAAATATAATAAGCTAATGTCTAAAATGGACAACATTGTTAGATTTAAACTTTGCAGCGATTCTGCACTGCGGTCAACTTAGCCGTCTCTCGAGTTTGTTATTATTTTTTCTGCAATTAGTTCTTCTTGAGATTGACACTGTTGGACTCAGTACTAGTGAAACAACTCCCACAAGTACTATGAGGTACTTTTACTGTGTACTTTCTGTCAATGTCCCCTCCTGAGTACAAGAATGCATGTTTCTTTGCTATTTTGAATAAGCGTTAAAACACCTTTCTTCAGAGTATTTTAAGGGGATATGGTAGACTCAGCAATTCTTCCAGTCAGTACTCAAGCAGCAGCATTTTCACCCCTTGGAAAGTCTTTAGAGTCTGGCCTGGATAGCTGGTCTATCCTTCAGCAAAGTGACACACCCTTGTGACTCTTGTTGGCCTCTTATGACAATGATGTCTTTTAAATAGGATTGTTTCTCTACTCCTAGTTCGTTTCTCACAGATTCTTCCATCAGTCCCATCCATTGCATGTCAGTCAATAGAGCTTCGAAAAATGTCTCCAATTCAACAAAAAAAAATGTTGGGAGTGAAGGCCAGAGCTAAATTATAGATTGTTTGATTGAACTACATGATGGATATCTTCCCCAGCCTCAAGGAAATCCAATAAAATAAATGGATTCACAATTTAAAAAAATTGATAAAAATGTATATATTAATAATGTTGTGTGCAAACATTTCAAATTTAATTACAAAAGGAAAAAAAGTGTACTTTTGAAAAGATTTCTCACAAAAACCTTTCTAAATTATAGTGAATTATTAAAAAGGGTTTAGTTTATATAGCTTTTTCTGACTAAAATAGTTGAAATTGAACGTAAATTATATCAAACCCCACATCCATGGCAATTAACCAATTTTTGCCCGCTATTTAAATTGACTTTGTTTGAAATTAATAACAATATTGATATTATATCGATATACAGCATATCATTGATGCTGTCTTTCTGAACACTGTTCAAATAAAATACTGCAAATGAAGAATATTTGTAATGTTCTGCACATATAGTGCCTTAACTTGAATTTGAAAACATGTGGCAACTTTATTAATACAGCAGATGAAAAGATTTGTGGAAGGATAAATTCTTCATGGGCTTCAATGGCTCTCTAAATAAAGGGCGTTTTATGGTTGCTTGTATTATCCTCAGATAGTGGTTTGTTTAAATAACGAGTGACATTTGAATAAATATTGCAAAAAAGGGCTCCAAAAAAGGCATATATATATATAACCTGGCCGGCTTAACCAGTGTGTATTTCTTCAAGCACCAAGATTCATAGTTTATAAAGTACAATTCTGGGCCATTGATTGTGTAATTACTAGTGGCTGAGAAATAATCATATATTAAAAGACAGCAGCATCATAAGAGGCCAACCAGAGTGACAGAGTGTGTCACTGTGATGAAGGATAGTTGTGACAAGCTATCCAGACCAGACTCTAAAGACTTTCCAAGGTGTAAAAATGCTGCTGCTGGAGTACTGACTGGAAGTATTTCTGATATCATGTCCACCATTTCCTCTTACAAATACTTTTTTAATGCTTATTAAAAGAAGAACATGCATTCTTGTTCTCAGGAGGGGACATTGACAGAGGATTACTGGAAAAGTACACAGTAAGTACTTCATAGTACTTGTGGGGGTAGTTTCACTAGTACTGAGTCCAACAGGATCGATCTCACGAAGAACTAATGGCAACAAAAAATAATTCCCTCATCAAACTTAGCAGAAGTGGCTTGATTTTGTTCTCAGGATGGGACTTTGAGAGAGTATTTCTCAAAGAATACACAGTAAAAGTACTTCAATGTATTGTTAGTAGTAGGCTAACTAATACAAAGTCAAACAGTATCAATTTCATTGAGAACTAATGGTACAATTGTATTTGTATCACTCATCAGCCAGGCCTTTTAGTTAAATCACATGGATTTATTTGAATTTTTCTTGATTAAGAGTATCACAAGTCTGGGCATAAATGGCTTCTAATAGGTTATGTATCTTAAGAAAATGTGTGTATTTGCTATGTACAGTAGGTCTAACAGATGGCGTTTCTGTGTGGCAGAAGAAGGTTTCTGATTACAGGTGTCGTGACTGAACGGTTGTTAAAAAATCTACAGTGGGCTTGCAATATAGTAGGTGAAAACTAAATCTCTGGGTATTTTCGAAAGAGCTCTGCACACAGATGGTACATTGTAGTTCCAAGCTCACAGTCTTACTGTACAATGCATCATTCATACAATCCTGCCAAGACTCAACTGTTCCCCGGCGTTCTCAGTGCTTGTGTGTTTGCTTAGTTCCTATACTTTTCCAGTCAAGTGGGTTCTTATTTTATTCATGACATCTCTGAAAAATGCACCACGGCGTGGAAATATCGCAGAGAAGATGAAATAATGCATGGATAATGACTGAATGTGTCAACCTACACAATGTTCTTTTTGTTTTGTACTAACTCTAACAGCAGTTTGAATTATTTGGAGGTTAGAACCTCACTCAAAACCTGGGATGGCATTAATTGAAAAGTCGTAGAATAAATAAATAGATACAACACAGTAGAAAAATAAGGTTAGCTATTTACTTATACATCCAAGGTCACTATAATGGGGTCAGTGGACTGGCATTTTGGGCATTAAACACCTAACAAAGTGCAGTAACACCCCTTAAAGAGGCTTGCACAGTCTCCGTAGAGATTTTGGCTTGGAGGGGAGACTACATTAAGAGAGGAGGCGTTGTGCCAGGGAGTTCGGTTGGCAGCGACAAATGTGAACTTTTGCCCAGTCAAAGTGCTCATTACTAAAAGTCTGTACAGAAAGGAAAAGGACTACTTAACTCCTTATTTGCACATCATTGCAACCTATAGGCAATGGCAGTAGTAGAAAGGAAAACAAGGCAGCTAAAATACACAGGCAGTGGTTTGAGATTCAGCGTAAAGATAATATTCACCGTAACGATTATGAATTTCGATGAAAATCTGCTTGCTGAATAAAGCAGATAGACTCTATTTTTTTGTTTTCAGGACCAAAATAATGTAGTAGGTTACCATCATCATTGCACTTATGCCCAAGGTAAATAAAGGGATCCATAGGATAAAAAGTTGGATAAAATGTTTTTTGCTAGATTTGCACTTCAAGTAGGGTTTTTTTCTGAACTCATGATGTTTAACACACCACCCCCACCACAGAGATCTAACATCAGGTGTGTCCTTTTACAAAACTGGAATAAACAAAGGTAAGAAGAAGTCATTATCCATAGCTTCTTTGTCCCCGCTACCCAGAGACACTGAGGTGTCCGAAGAGGCTCCGATTGGCCGGAGCTTGAGGGCGGAGGAATTCCCACTGGCTGGGTCCAATTTAAATTTACACAAGCATGTGGATCTCATCGTACTCATCTCGTCCATCTTCGTCAAAGTTGGGAGAATCTTCGTCGCAATCCAGCTGTGAAAAGACAATTTCTCTTCAGTGATTTATATTCAAGACATGCTCAAAGGTCAAAATGATGCATCTTAAGATGCTTTCATACCTAACCTGGTGTGGGCTGTTTAAATGAACTCAGATGCGCATTGGGCTGGTTTGAGAGCTGTCAGTTTGAACCATCGGACTGAGACCATACGAAAGTTGGGTTTTGGCATACTTCCAGGTGGATTTCATGAGAGTGGACTTTAGCATAAATAAACAGCTAAACTGCTAATGTTGAAAGACAGGGTTAGATTAAATGATTGATACTTCTCTCAAACGTTGAAGTCTTTAAGTTTAAAGCTACATCCAGCAGCTAACTAATTTAGCCTACACAGCTATTTGTAAAAATTTAAAAGTTTAAACATATAATGAAAAGTCAACAATATACGTTTTGCTCCCCTCAAACAAATTGTGAAAGATAAAGAAATAGTTGGTACCTAGATTAGTCTGATAGAGAAATGTTTTGTGTTTTATTTTGAAATGTAAATTCCCCTTGTGTCTTGTCTTTTTGTTGTTCCTGTCTTTGGGATTTCTTATTTTTTTGTTATTATCTTCCCCCAACCTTTTTTTTAGGCTACGCTTTCCAGCTGTGTCGTATCCCTGTCTTCCCTAGTGTTCTCTGTCGGTTTGTCATCAATGTCTCCCCGGTGTGCATCGGTCTTTCATAGTTCCTTGTTTTCTGGCTACGTCTGATTTATACCTGCATCCGTCTTTTGTCCTTTGTTTGGGTTCTGCATCCCTCACCCACCCCTTGACAAGAAGAACACAGTAAAGGATAACAAAATAACCTACACAGAGTTTTCTGGTTTATATAGGGGAAAGTTTAGAGATCTGACATCATAGAAGTCCAATTTTGGTAGTTTTCGTGTTTTAACTTTATTTTAAGGCCTTCTCTAGTGTGATTCTACAGCGCCCCGGGTTCGTGAGACCTTTGGCTGAACACACCGAGGATGGTAGTCAAGTTAAGAACAAAGCTATTTATTCAAGCTCCTGAAAAAGTGGACATTTTGGACACGGAAGGTTTTAATCTGACAGTGTTGACATGGGTTTAGGGGATCTAACCAAGAAAACATGGAGCCAGGTTTCAGGATGAACTGTGAGTCTATCTGTGGTCTGAACACACGGCAAAAATAAATATTTGCATAATCATCTAAAAATATTTGGAGGAGAAAGCTGTCCGTGATCTCAGAGGAGAAAATCATTGGTTGTTCATCTGTAGGAGTGATGTTAGACAGATATGAATACATGCCAAGATCCATCTCAAATTAAATCTGCTGGAAAATAAGCATCCTGAGGCGGTGTGGGATCAGATTATAGTGGCAAAGGTTCAAACATTCCTAGAGTTACCAAACTTACCGCCTGGAGCTCTCGTTCCTCAAAGATCCGTGAGAGGATGAGGCGGCGCAGCGGCACCGTCATGATGAGGACGAAGGGGAACGCCAGCGAGGCCTCCGTGGACTTCACTACCCACAGAGCCACGATGCACCCCAGCTGGATGAGGGTGAACATGTTCATACGCCACGTCTTCACCTGAAGACACGTGAGACGGTTAATGGGTTGGAAACCAGGAGGCCATGCACCACAGTACTGACACACACAGTGATACATTAAACACTAACTGCCTCCATCTAGTGGAATTATGTGTGATCAATATGAGACAAACTTAATTATTCTGTAAACTTTTCCAGTTTAAATCTGATACTAAGTAATATCAGGACCAGAAATGTCAAGTTCCATACCAAAACTGAAACCAAAAACTATATAATGTAATGTTTCTTTGGTTTGGATTCTACTTATTTTCAAGCATCGACCCCAAAAACTAAATTTGATTTAGTAAAGCAACAAACTTTATTAAATTGTCAACTTTAAAATAACTGCCAACTATATTGATAACAGATAAGTCCGTTCTAAAAAAGTAATATTTTGGTTTAACAATAAGGTGGTCTGTATACAAATGAACGGGTCTCCAAGCTGGTTCTTGTGAATTTTCCAAAAGGGTTTCAAATGTAACTTGAAATGAAGAAAGATTATTCTTATTACCTATATTATTACATTATCAGTCACAACATCTTATGACATTATTGGTCAAGTTATTATTAATATTTATTACATCTTAGATCATGTACAAATGATTTCACATTTTCAAGATATTTTTACATTATTGGGTGCTACAATCCTTACTGTCCACTACAATGTATTCCATGGCATCATGTTGATCATGCTGTGGATAGCAGCATGATCAACATGTAATTTGTGGATACTGACTTGTAAGCTGCGATGTTATGTCCTCTTCCATTTTGTATTCTATGTCATTTGTTGAGGTAGGTAGTTCAGTTCAGCGTTAACTTGTTTTCGTTAGTTATATAATTTAACTTATGAACATATTTTCATTTATGTTGTTTATTTGATTGTAAAATAATGTTTTTTTGCCAATTGTGTGTCTTACTATTTCTTATCTTTGTTCTAAATGAGCAAATAAGCATAAGGACATGTACTTACATGTCGTTATGCTTATTTGTTAATCAATATTGTCATCTAACACTTTGCAAGAAGGCCCAAGTATTTCCCAAAATGTCAGACTATATCTTTAAGGTAGGAAGGTTCAGCTCAGGCTTACAGCTCCTAGCTCCACGTCTTTCTTGAAACAATGGTCAGGTTCATATATGAACACTGAAACTGGTTTTGCATGCTGTGATCAGTACTCATATTGTTACCGTCCTTTCAAAAATACCTTTCTAATGTGCTTCTCACAGAGTAAGTATCCCAATCATAATACTGGCGGGAATATGAACATACTCAATGATGAAGCTGGTTATTATCTGTTTATTTGTGAGAGAGACTTTCATAGAAGTAAGTCAGTAAAACATCTCTCCTATTTGGGGTCACCATTTTAATCACTTTTTTCTTTCGACATACATCTTGGAAGAATCCATCTCGCTTGTAAATAAAGAAGCCTTGACAGGTAAGTGAGAAACAAATATTCAGGTGATCCGTTTCCTAAGTCTGATCCAAATAGTTTTCTCTCCTGTGTGTATAACTTTGTTTGGTTTCATCTGTGAAACAAGTAGGAAAATATGTTGCCACGTGAAATAAAACATTTTTTTGGCAGAATATGGATCTGAATGACTTTTTATTTATTTATGTGAAAACAAGGGGAGAAAAGTGAAATGTTGGCGAGGGAAATTTATTTTTTAACCTGTGTTCACATTTTACATGTTGTTTCCAGGTCAAAGAAAGAATATTATTTCAAAACCCATTTCCCACCTTATCCATCATAAGTCAATAACACAAAAAGTACATCCTCACTTTCACGGCCCCCCTTATAACTCTGGGGTCTAAATTCGAGCAGAACGTTCCCTTCTCCATGCATCTTGGAGGTAGGTGAAATCCCTACTCTGTCATTTCTTTATCAAAAGAGAGTTCAACACGGATTTGCTTGTCATGGAGAAGTCCAAAACTGTCACAGCAGTAAATCAAATCAATTTACTGCTGAGTCCTCCACCCGGGAATTAGTTAACATTTCAATCCCTGTCTCAGACTCAATGTTTTCTTGAGCATATTTTGATGGTTGAAATACGGCCAATATTAGCCGCCTTTAGCTAAGTGATAGTGACAGGCAGCCAAGTGACTTGGATTTAGTTAATTTATAGTCTGACATTAGCTTTTCACTTCAGCCGATTGCATGTATACTTCAAACATCATATAAGTGGTGTTAATATGTGGAGAATACCCTGCATTTTTCGACAATGGACAAATCACTTGCTTTCTGTCGAGGGATGCTAACTTCCAGGCCAGCCTAACCAATATGTCAGGGCTGCACGACTAAATACTCAGGTCGCTTGGTCAAATCAAGCTATAACCCAAGAAAAAAAACACCAGGTCTCTGCTGCAGTAACCACTCAGCTGTGTTTGTCTTCTCGTTCTCACCACAAACTATAAAATACTTGGCCATGTCAACATTCATATTGCGTGTTTTACCTTGGTAACATAGATGTGATCGGGATGATGCTTGGCGGGCGTGACCATGAGTGTGATGCGTTCGTACAACTGGATGCCTGTCAGAGAGGTGACCCCCATGTACAGGAAGATACCAAAGAGCACCGCCAGAGGGATGAGGCGCAGCACGTCAGTCATCACTATGGACAAACCTGAAGGGTAGACAGGGGTTCAAGGGGAATTAGGGTTAGGGTTAGGTTTGGATAAACTGCAAACATCAGAATAATTTGCAACTGTTGAGAGAACTATTTATTGAACAAGCAAACATCCTTCATGACAAACACAGTCAAAAGCGTTTATTTGAACCATATTCACTATTCGTCTGCCTTGGTTGAAACGCTCTTTGAGCTAATGCTTAAAATCTTTCTCCTCATCCCAACAGCATTTCAATCAAACAAAAGCTCAACAATCATGATGACTCATTGTGGTCGTATACCCAAACAGGATCAAATACTTAGATATTTTGTTGGCAAAATGGTTATTCTGTGAATGAACACGGAGATGCCATGTCGGATATTACTTTTTTTAATTTTTCAAAAATCGTTTTTGATTCATATTGAGGACAATTCGTAAACAGAATGTAAAATCCTTGATAGCTTTTGCTACGGCTGATTAATACTCCAAGAATGTCTAGACATGCAGGAGCTGCAGAAGTGGCACTCTGTACCTTTAGAGCTTATGTTTTCTTTCAAGACAAATTGCCTGGAAAGTCCAGCACTGTAATAAGAAAAATACAACCCCAACAGACAGATGATAAAATAGAATAATTGCTCGGGAAGTGTTCAGTAGTTCAGATCCCTTGCCTCCTCCAGCTCCTTACAGATGCACTGTTGTGTGTTGAAAAGATGTGTTCATTGCGACTTCTTATGAGATTTTGTGGAATTAAAAGCTTTTCTTGATTATTTCTTAGGTCTATAATTGCATTTACAATCAAACAAATGTTCACACTGCACTCAAAAGGAGCATTCCACCACTAACCCTAACCCATTTGCTAGGCCTCATCACCCTTGGTTAGCTTTGCTTTGCCTGTCAAGCTTTATGTTCTAGCTAATGGTGGTAGATTTACTCTGCTAAATTCTCTGTTTTGTAGAAGAAATGGGTCTCCAGTCTACTACTGTTGTAGAGAAGGCTTTTAGTTCCTACCCAACTCTGGTTGATTTTGGCTGAAATCCCAACTGTCGCTGGCAGTTTTCCAACTGTAGCTCCTGTAAGCTAACAATATCACTTTCGCTATACATCGGTTGAAAACTCCTGTCTCAATCTGAATTTTCTCTGATATACTAGCATCTTGGGCATCTTTACTGAGGTTAAAATCAAGTTAGAATAGGGGGGATTTCTTTCATAGACTTCTTTACAATCTGAGTTGTTTTTTAAAGAGGTGCAGTCCCTCCCTGCTGACATTCAGAAACATTGCAGGTTAAATGCTCTCCCATGGAATCGGCAACTTGTACTTTATTTTAACGGAATTATTATGACATAAAAGTTGCTAATGCCTTTGCTTTGGAAATAATGCTAAGCGCTAGTTAGCAGGCTAGTAGACCAGGCATTTGCAGCTAAAGATAAACACACATTTAATGCATTCCTTTGATATATATTCTTATGATTTTGGTTCTTTAAAGGCTAAATAAAGATACCAGCCCTTCACGCTCTTGAGATGATAAGTACCACCCCTACAGTACTACTGCCCCATACATCAGTTTTCAGCATAGAAATCTAAAGCTCAATATGCCTGCGTGCCTATAGTTGCTAAGCTATATTTGTAAAATCTCTGTTCCCAACTTTTTCTTTCCCCTTACCAACGAGCACAGCCACAGCGAGGCCGGTCAGCCTCTGTTCCTTCACCTCTTGGATCATGGGCTTCTCGCCAGGCGCCGTGGCTTTGCTCATGACGGTGAGGGCGTTGACGTGAGTGACGGAGCGCACGGTGGCAGCGGTGAGCCACGGCAGGCCGAAGAGAGGACAGAAGGCTCCCAGAGTGACGATGAGCAGGAGATCCAAGTGGAACCCAGAACCTTTAACCAGGTGACGCTCTTTCTTACTGACTATCAATCTGATGGATTGGAGGAAACATTAGACAAGTCAGTAAACTTTTCTTTAAAACACAGATTCTGCACACAAAACATAACCATAAAAATGTATACTGTACGTACGATGTGATCTGAGTTTCCATGAAAATGAGGATGAAGACAAGGATGGCAGGAACAATAGAGGCCCCCATCATCCAGGCAGGAAAGGGCTGCTTGTCACCAAAGGGGCTGATGAGCCAGCCTCTCTTGTCAGGGGAGGTGACGGAGAAGCCCGACGGCACATTGAGTTTCTACAAGGAGGAAAATAAGAATAATAAACTACTGAGAACAAATTTCTCAGATTTGTTTGAAATGCAATTCAAATTTGGACAATTACCTGTGTGTAAGTGTCGGAAATGGAGTAATCCACCAGCACTGAAACTAAAATTGAGATGGGGATGCCAAAGTCACCAATGATTCTTCTAGCCTGGGGATAAAGAGAAACCAAACATGGATCAAATCAAGTCAACCCTTGTTAAAGATCTTATCACATAAAAAGTAATATATCCTTAGAGTACATTTTAACCCTTGGTTTGTGTTCGAAAGTTGTTACCGTTCATGGTGTTCGCGGGTATATTTTGAACCATGATTTATTTTATTATTTAAATAATGACTAACATCCAATATTGTTTTAACTACATCATAACTAACTTATAATGCATTCATAACCGTACAATCCTGTTATTATTTTATGGCCCAAAACACATTACACCACATATTGCACACGTGAATGTGTGGTTCAAATGTTAGTGTACATATTCTTCGTGAAAGGTTGAGTTCCCGTAGGGGGATGGGAGACCAGGTGCATGTTGCGAAAAAAGTATTGTTGGCTGCAGTCAAATAGTCCATTTAGCTAAGGAACCTTCCCAACCGAGTGAAATGACCCGGAAGTTCCTCAGTGGCAGCCATGATAAGTGCCGTTCGAATTTTCTAGTCTAGATGATAGGAAAGGAGGTTTCAAACTTCCTTTATAACCTCCTTTAGCTTAGGAACCACTGGACCTCCCTTACCGAAAGGAGAGGATGCTGCCCCACAATGCCTTGCAGCCGCAGCACAACAGTCGGCCGTTCACGGAAACAACCGATTATGACCGAGAAATGATATCATGAAAGTTAGGGTGCTTATTAAGGGGCACTGAGCGCTCATGCCCCCCCCCCAACACACGTACCAAGAAGTAACACCACGCCTACCCAATCCTACCAACATGACCAATATTTAGAATTTTCAGTCAATCTGGCATGTCAAATCGCACACCTATTTGTCAAAAGCAGGGACACAGCCACATAGTTCAACCAAAGTTGGTCTAGCCTTTTGCCCTTTTAGTCAAAAATCACAAGACAAAGATACAATGGATAAGATCCCAAGACAGTGTATTGCTCAGGAATACCTAGGTGATATCACACACAACCTCAGAACAGCACCCCACTTAATGCCAAAACATGACTGGCTGGCTGTACAAGTACATAAGGAGTTGTATTAGTTACAAACATTGAGAGTTACAAAGTAAAATATGTAGTGAAATGGTGTGGTTGCTCAACTAAGTGATCAGTATATGTGATGGAAGATAGTGTGTGTGTGTGTGTGTGTGTGTGTGTGTGTGTGTGTGTGTGTGTGTGTGTGTGTGTGAGAATGAGTGTTTATGAGAGACAGTGGATCTTAACTTTTAGAAGTGTTTCTTCCTTGACTTTCTCTTTGAAAAGTCTGTGATTAGGTCATCAAATCCAGATCCCTCACAAGATCAGACTCGATGGCCATCAAAGAAAGGGCTGAAAGTCTCTTCTGAGCCATGGTTGTCCTAAATTCATTTTGATGCGTTTAAGCTGTGAAAAGGACCTATCACCCTCGCAGGTGGTTACAGGCAGTGTGAGAAAAATCCTGAGCGCAACAAAAACATTGGGGAATGTTGTCTGTAGTCCATGTTTAAGCACCACCTGCAGTCTATTTGCAAGATTTGTATCTGGCTCTGTGCTGACAAAAGCCCTAAACTGGATCAGCTCATCTCCTAATGACTTATCCAAGTCAGTAGGATATGATGAGAAGAGAATACTGGCCCGTCTGCAGAGATAAGTGTCATCACAGCACATGTCAAATAGGACTCCAAAGTGATCATGTATGTATTTGTATGCATCCAGGCATTTGCTAAGTCCTGAGAGCAACCTGTCAATAATTACATTGAATGTCTCAACCTGGAATCTTTTACTGCCAGTCAGTGCGACCTCGTGCTCCACTGTCTCATCATCAAATACTCGTCTTTTACCAACACGGTGAGTCTCGTGCTGGTATGTCTGTGTCACGCCGGTCACGGCCCGGGCAGATGTCTCAAAGTCCGAAAATGTCCCTCGTAGTGATGCAACATAAGTGCGCAGCGATTCCAAAAGTCGCAGAGCGGTCATTAGGTCAATGTCTTTCTTTTGCAAGCCAGTGCTTGTAAGGTTGAATTGGTGCAGTACAGTGTCCCAAAATATTGTCAGCAGAGCAGTCTCTAGTTTCCCAAGTTTGCCACACAGCGCAGAGGCCTCTTGCCGTGTGTCCTGACGCTCTTCGTCATCAGCCGCCAACATTTGTAAAGCCCCTCTAATACCTCATTCACACCAACGGTGTTTCAGGGCCGGTTCGGAGGTGGAGCTTGAAAAGCACCGGGTTTTCCTCTTCACACCGCAGCGGAGCAGCCTCTTAGCTCCGGAATCCGGTTCGTTTCAAGCACCAAAAGAATATCCGGCTAGATCGAAAGCACCGCATACGTCACGCTTACATCGAGGCGGGGCAGGGCAGGGGCGGGATCAACTCCTGAACAACAACAAAAAGCCCGCGTTTTATCCAGTTTGTACACAACGATGGAGAAACTTAACAAGCAACTATTTTCAACACAGTTGACACCAACAAAATTCAAGGAGTGTGCTGCGCACGGAATGTAATGTATGAGTGGGTTGCTTTTCTTGCAGCCCATTATATTTTCCTGACATGTTGGATGCGTTGTCATAAGCCTGGCCATGGCAGTTTGAGAGATCCAGCCCCATATCAATGACCATCTTCATCACACAAGAGGGCCCTCTTTACTCAAGGGCCCCTGGGCACTTTCCCAGGTTGCCCATATGATTAATCCGGCCTTGCATATATGTTGTAGTCCATAGAAAACTGTAGTTTCCATAGTTTCCCCACAGCAGCAGATGCACATTTATGACGTCCGCTGGCGCATCATAAACACGTCGGATAGTGAAAGTGCAGTCGGATTCTCTAAAGTACCACAGTCTCATCTCCTAAATCCTTTTGAATTCTCCTATCCACTATCCCTTAATCCCGTGACGTTTCACTCAGAGGTCAAGGAACATACGATAGGGTTAGACGTTAGGAGCTGATTTTTGGACTATTCGACTGCAACCCTTGTGTTTCTCCTTCCCTGCCCTTGTGTTTCTCGTCTCGTGATTACCCCTCCCTGTATTTAGTGTTGTCTCTTCCTGTGTTCCCCGTCGGTTCATTGTTTGTTTTTCCTGTCTCCCTCCATGTCAATCACGGTCAGTCCTTCGGTATGTTTTTTCCTTGTGCTTTCGTTTTGTTTCATGTCATGTTTTTTTGTCATCAGCTTTTGTAATAAAGCTCGCTTTTGTTTATAGACCTTTACCCTTTTTGTAATCTGCTTTTGGGTCCTACCTTTTCCGGAATCCGTACAGTGATCTTAACAAGTACTTTTCCTCGTATTTTTCCCTTTTAGTTCCGATAGTTCCTGGGATTTTGCGTTCACACCAAAAAGAGAACTTAGTTCATGAGAACTTCCCCCCCCAGTTTTGTGAAGTCGCCATTGTATTTGCTGGCATTAGCATTATTAGCATTAGCCTAGCGCACCAACAGAGAGAGACTAACTTATGGCAACACAAAAGAAAACATTGGAGCGGTGAAGATGAGGAGGTGTCGGCGTTCTGGCGATTTACTCAGAAACTCCCAACTCCGGGGACTTCGGGTGGCAGTATACGTCATGAAGTTGTTTGCGGCCTGCCAGTAAACCCAAAGTAGAAGAAGAAGAAGTGACGTCAGTGGCTTCATTTGCGTAATCTTCCCTCAGGGACTGGTGGAAACGCGATCCGCTCTTTAGTTCCATGGGGGAACTAAGTGCTGGGAACTAAGTACGGCAAAGTACTTGGTGTGAAAGCGGCTAAAGATGAATCTTTATTGGGCCAAATTGGACCCAGAGTCACCCACAACAATGCTGCTGGGTCTTCCCAGACCCTAACACCAAATGATACACTTTTTTTTGGTTTTTAATAAAAGCAGGACAACATTGAAGCATTTTTTAGTGTTTTGTTGCTATGCTAACAGAATATTAAATGAAATTTAGCTTTGCTGATCTAACCTTTTAGATTGACTTAAAACGAACAGATATTCAGAGAGTATAATAGTAGAAAGGCTGCTTTCCCTCAAAGCAGCAGGTTGTCCTCATTTACCGCCCCCCCCCCCCAAACCTTCCACCTCATTCATGTCTGAGTTGTCTGAGCTTCTCGTTTTCTGTTTTATAGAGCTATTCTCCTCCACCATCTTTGTTTGTGACGTAAAGAGTGTAAGAGTCACGTTTCTGAATCGGACACTCTGAGTGGATACAGTCACAGCCAATCGGAGTCTGATTCAGAGGGTTGCCTGTCAGTTCCGTTGTTATGTGTACTGAAAAGAGAGCCGGTATAATTGCACGCGCAAAAACAAAATAAAAGTTGGAATACGTTATTTTAGTGTTTTGAAATTAAACTGAGGTATGGCAAGGAAGAGTTACTACAGCTGAGGCTTTGGAGCTGATTTTTCAAGGGGACAATGTTGATGAAAATTCTGACGAATCTGCTCAGTATGCGATGTGTGATTACATGTGTACTCTTCAAAATTGGCAGGAAATCTTTTTACAATTCCTCGCAAAAACGCCCATGGACACTTCCCAAAAGAATGGGCATACCTAATGAACAGAATAAGTTAGAATCTTCGAATCAGTTCTGATACAATGATAATAATGTGTGCAATTTTATGTGTTGAATGTTTCTTTCAATGTTATGGTTAGCAGTTAATAATGAAATAAGTAAAAAATTCAAGCTCCGTTTTTTCTTTTTTTTCTTTTTATTGGCCAATATTTCCTATTATAGTATATATAAGTCTCTAATGATTGACATCAAGAGCTGAGGTTGTGCTGATTTCTGGGATGTGTAAAACTCGATTATACTGCAAAGAAATGACAATTTATAAGGCAAAACACAAAAATATACAAAAACGGAAATGTATGTGGGTCTCAGAGGGTTAATAGACTGAGTAAAGCAGGGTACCTTGCCACCTAAAAAACGACTGTTTCGGAGCTTCCTGAGGAAGAACGCCACGAAGAAAGTGCCAATCATGAGGACAAAAGACAGGAGAGCCGTGTTGGGCTGGTTGAGGAGGTGGTAATTAACTTCTTCAGCTGAGTTTGGGTCACTTGAGTATGTAGCCATCAGTGGATGCTCCCTGAACACCTGGAAACAAAAAGACAGTCTTACTTATTTGCAGCGGCTCTTTCCAGATATGATAATAGAAGGACTGAAACTTATAAGGATTTTGATTAGCATAAAAAGCTTTTCTTTATTGTCCAAATTCTTCTCTAACTCAGTGTGCTGTGTGACATCTGGCGTTTACCTTGAAGAGCTTAGAGAAGGTCTCATAGATGAAGATGAGAGAGATGAGGAAAGCAAAGATTTCCTGGGTAAAGGGTGAGATGAAGCGAACGAGGAAGCTTCCCTCCGCTGCTACCATCACCAGGACGATGAAGATGAGCCAGAAACCAATCCACACACGACCCGTCAGATACTCAAAGTTGTGGGCCTGACAGAACTGAGTGAAAAGACAAAGACATGTTATTTACAAACGGAAGTCCTGAGAGACAAAACTACAAAAATCTGCTGGTCCATATTCCAGTGTGATCTATATTGTTTCGATCAGGTTACAGCCATAACCACCGAACATAAATCAATGGCAACAAAAGTTGAATGAGGTGTTTAACATGACAGATTCACAGCTCAAATGCAGCAGAAATCGAATACTTTAAAGGTGTTAAAACTAAATTGCTTTGACTTATTTTCCCTATCTTGTCAGTTATAATTTATTTATTATTATTTATTTTTATTGAAATAGTTTTGTGTATTTTCATTGTCCTCTTTTATAAGTTCCTTATTTCAGAGACTGTTGACAAATCCATGAGTATAAAATTGTATGGCATTAAAGGTGGGGTAGGTAAGTTTCAGAATCCGGCTCGAGATACACTTCTTGTTATATTCCATGGAATGCTCTTAACATCCCAATAGCAATGAATATCTTAAGTGCTTTGACAAAAAATCCATAAAAAAATGTCATCTGTGGAACCTGTAATACTGTAAAAACTACAACCAATTGGATTGGATTGCCGCCCTGTCTGTCAGCCTTCCATCTCGTGCACGCACAAATGTATCTCGTGCCCTCATTGGGCGTGCCGTCATTGGGCGTGCATTGCAGCAGTACTTCAATGACTCGCCAGCAACAGGCGGCCACTTTCACCATGGCAGAGTTAGGTTCAACATCGTCTACTGGTTGCAAAAGAAAAAATGTAACGGAGCAAATTAAGAAAAAAAAGAAAGTGGAAACTAGGAGAAGTCAAACCAGAGTCAATATCGGAGTTGCTTTGGCTGTGTAGTATTGCTAACCTAGATGTGTTTAGCTTTGCCTGATATGTAACGTTACTGCAGCCTGCCCTCGCGGAGGAGGTGCTCTGTAAGGAACTCTGAAGGAAGGGGCGGATTCTTTTTGGCTGTGTACTTTCAAATTTTAGTGCACTCGAGCCGGTTTCTGAAACTTACCTACCCCACCTTTAATACAAAGTTTAAATAAAATACATTTAAAATAAATATATGGTTTTCTCTACTGTGTTTATGAAACAGGTGAAAAAAGGTTTTGGCGGAATAATATTTGTATGGTCTTTAAAAAATCTGCAGAACCGGTCATTTATCCAAGTTACTTTAATATGAAAACAGTTGGGAAAAATAGTTTGTGCTCCATCAACCCATGTTCTAATTAAGACGAAAAGCATTCATGTTTTCCAACAAAAATAAATAAATGACAACTTGCTCTCGTGCAGCATGGATTCCTTCTGTTAAGTGCAAGAAATGTAAACTCACCAAGAAGAAAACATGAATGGTTTAATGTGTGTTGGTGAACTTCTACCTTTTATGGTCAAAATGATTATTACAACAACACAAATGTATCCAGCAAAACGATTTTTCCCCCCCAAAACAACTCTTTGTCCACCTGGTTAACAGATTAAAAAAAGGAAATCGTGTAAGTAGCTTGGAAGATTATCCTGGCAAAACCCTGGCAAAACCCCATTATACCAACTATACACACAGGAGAGAAAACTATTTTGATCAGACTTGGAAATTGGATCGCTAGAACTCTCCTCACAGAGCTTCCTTAGTTATATTCGGTCAAACAAAATAAGAAATTACACAAAGACTGGAGTATGTGATACACAATGCATTAGTTACTGTGTATCAAATGTATATTACCTTGAAGTAGGCTTCTTCAAACACCAGTAACGGACCAGAGAACCCTATGATGAGGAGGGGCTGGCCAGCAAGCAGTGAGAATATAACTCCCAGAGTTGCAGTTGACACAATAAGCTCAGTCACTCCCATCAAGCCTTCTGTTTTTTCACCTGTATGTGAAAACAACCACGAACAAACCTTCAGAGCACAGGTATATAAACGGTATGGTATCCAAATGTCTTGTTTCTGGTAGTGTGTGTTTACCCAGCAGGCCTCCGAAGGTGATGGTGGGCGACAGTGCAGCAAAGTAGATGAAGATGACGGCGGCGAGGCACTGCATGTCCACGGAGTCCTTCAGGTCGCTGACGTAGTGAGGGTATCGCCGGCGGATGTCGTGGATCAGGCCGCCAAACGGGATCCCAGAGCGCTTCAAAGGGTCAACATCCTGGTCCCCCTCCTCCTCCTCCTCTGGACTCACCTCTGGAGGGTCGGTAGCAAACAAGTATACAGGTCAGGACACTAGACAACATGGAAATTAAAGGCACAATCTGAACCGGTAATGTGAACACGAACAAGATCCTAAAGATAAGAGCCAAGGGCCTGTGTCCACATAGCCTATTTCTAAATGCCAGCATTATTTTTAGATTGTTTCCAATTAGGAGAGAGCAGATGCCATTGCATGCAACTGCAATAATACAAAAGGGTGCCCCAAGCATTATGTTTCCAAAGTCCAACGTTCTTGTACAGTCGCTCCGAGTGCTACAAGTTGGAACTATTTCAACTTTTCAGTAAAGCGTTGTCACTGTGGAAATTGAAGGAGAAGATTGTTTTTGGGCTTGTCTTGAGACCGAAACTATTAGGGGTTCACCGAATGGGAAATTCTTGGCCGAAACCGATACCGAAAATAGGAAACAGTTGGCCGAAAACCGAATGCCGAAAGGCCGAAAATGATTAATAGAAATATATATAATGTATACATTTTTTACCAATGTTGTTCAGCTGCCTGATTATGGAAAAAGACATGATTATGGCAAAACTTAACTTAAATAATAATCACTAGTATGGGTCCATAAAACATTTATTCAGCACTTTTGAATGCATACAGTACATTAATTCCAAGTCAAGTCCATTTTATTTTCTCTGTAGGATAACTACAACAAAGTGCATTCAGAACAAAGCCAAGGTGCTTTAAAACTGCATAAACATCTAGGCCAGTAGGCCTACAACAAAATAGTGTAAATAAAGACTGTAACAGCCAGGCCTTCAACAACAACAAATGCACCTATAAGTGCATGCATACAAATGTGCAAACTGGATGAATCCACATGAATGTAACTATTTACAAATGAAATTACAATTGAATTTCAAGAATCTGTAAATAAGGCTGTCTGTCCTCATAAGCAAAGTAGTAAACATTGTATAAAGATACATAAAGTGAAAACTGGATACAAAATCCACAATCAATTACAAATTAAATTACAATTTCAAGAATCTGCAAATAAGGTGGTCTGTCCTCATGAGCAATGTAAACGACATTGTATCATTTAGATACCGAAAGTACAATATATTGAACACTGTGCTGCTGTCATTTCCCCCTAATGATAACCTGAGATGGTGAATTATAACTCAAAATGAAAATTGTTCAGGAAAGTGGGTATAGAGTAGACATGTAGAACTAGATGAGCTTATGATAAGCCAGCCTTGTCTACTTATGAAGGAAAAGTGGGAGGTTATTTTTAATGAACAGTAGCTTCTCTGCTTTATCAGCCATAAGTCTGTTCCTCTTCTCATCAAGCACATGAGAGGCAGCGCTGAACAGTCTCTCGCTGTCAGTGCTTGTGATTTGATCTTACTCCGCATATTTGTCCGGGTGTTTTGATTTCAAGTGGTGGAGTAATCCCGAAGTGGTGAAAGTCTTTGCAGTTACACCCCCTCGAGAAATGTCAGCTGAACACGTTTTACAAATCGCAATCCGCGCCTCTTTCTCTGATATTTTTAAATATCTCCAAGCGCCAGACATGTTGGCTGTGAGCCAGCCGCGAGCATGGTCGCGCGCCGTGCTTGTCGCCGCGTTTTGATTACGTCATCACAACAACACGTTAGCTTACCAACGTAACCCTGTTCTCTGACATTCGGTGATATTTTTTCGGTGCTAAAACCCTTTCGGCCGAAAGCCGAAAGAGCCTTTTTAACCATTTTCGGCCGATAATTTTCGGCGGCCGAATATTCGGTGCATCCCTAGAAACTATCATAACAAACACAGAAGCTTGTTTGTTTGAGCAGATCGACAGGCGGACCCTCAATGTTGCTGGTGGGTGTTTTGAGGGTACTTTTGGCGCGGACTGCGGACCACTCTCATCACCCTATGGCTGGCAGATTGAAGGTTATTTATACAAAGTGTGAGATCAATAGTCTTTCAGTTGATTGTAATGGTGAAGGTTCAACGTTAAACTAATCAGCACCCTGCTAGCGGCTTTATGCCAGAAAAATGTGGACAAAGACCCCACCTGGCTATCAACTCTATTTCTTATTATTTTTGATAAATTCCTATGAGAAGAAGTCAAGTACAAGACTTGTCCATTTATCAAAGGCCTGCGCCACACTGTGGCTGGACCATGTTCCTTTATTACTATGAACACCGGTACTGAACTCATCACAGTGGAGGCTACCATAAATACTCACAAGATCAACAAATGTGTATTAATCCTTGGCTGAAAATAGTCCTAAACAAATTAACTTTGTATTCCAGTTTGAGTGGCATTTAAAAAAACTTAAGTGCCTAGGGAATGATTGAACATTTTTAGAAAATATGTGTAGGACCTGTTTTGTTTTAGATTTACCACTTTGGTTGGAAGGCTTGGGGCTGACATATTTAGGAAATATAATTTTAGTTGATAATACGAGAAATAATGAATAATGTGCCCATGTGTACAATGACAAGGCCTTCCTTTCCTTTCTGCCACTGGTGGTTGTATCAAAAACGATTTTTAAGAAACAAAAAATGTGAATTTCTAATCAATAATTAATCTCAAACAATTAAGTTATTCATGTTATCTATTTATATTAATTTCTCAAATTAATATTGTTACAAAACTGATTGGCCTTTTAACTATAAGGCTGGCAGCTTTAAAGTATTAGACAGGCTGTACATTTTAAGGGAAATGTTTTTCCTGATAAAATACAAAGGGATGTGAAACTTGACTAAATCAGGCTTATTCAAATGTAGTAGCTTGAAAAAGCTTCAGATTCTAGAAAACGTGAATAGATTTTTTAAATATATACAATTTATATAAGATATATCATTTTGAAATACAACCAATCTTACCTTCAGATCCATTGGTTTTTGTTTACTAAGATGGTGGGAATTTCTCAGTGTTTAGTTCATTTGTTAAATGTTTCAAATCTATATTTTTAACAAGTCGGTGGTCTGCACACAACTTAAAGGTTTCCTATTATGCTATTTCTAGGCATATATTATGGGTCTCAGATATATAAAAATATATAAAAAAACATGTCTATGATGTATTTTGCTCAAAATACCAAACAGATCATGCATTTTAGACATCCCTCATATCCCTCAGTTTCAACCCTGTTAGAACTGCAGGTTCGGAGTCCTTAGTTTGAAAAAAAGATACAAGATATGTACGACGTACAGCTGAATGCTGCTGTGATTAAATGCCATATTATGTTCCAAACCACATCAAGGATTATTTCTGAAACAGTATGGAGCTCAAATGCTTTTTCTCTTGCGGGTTTACCATAAGGTGAGTTCCTTTTTTTATTTCCTGCTTTTTTACACATACTCTCTCCAGTACATCTTAGCTCTGAGTGTTAGTGATGCTAACGTAAACACCATATTACTTCCAAAACACGTCGGGCATTGTTTCTGATAGCAACGTTTCTGATAGTGCCGTGGGTCCACATTTCCGATATTACGTCATATCGGCAGCAAATCCGGATCAGCTCCGTTGTACCCCCGTTTTTAGAGATTTGCGCACAGAGAAAAAGACAGAGGGTTTTGTTTTCTGACACTGTGTGAGTTCCCTGACACACCGGGGACACATTTATGTATAAAAGACATAAAAAAGTGCATTTTGCATGATAGGTCCCCTTTAAAATAAGTTTGACTTTAAACAATGGATCAGTGTTCCATTGCAGGACTAACATTGGTGTGAGTAATTGAAGCCTTGGCTCTTCAGGGACTTGACAGAGTACCTTTGTTGTTGGGCTCCATTCCAGCGGAGGAGTGGTGCCTCTTGAGTTCCCTCTCCTTCCTCTTGCGCAGCATCTGCTTCTGGAAGTCAGCCACCGTCTTCAGGAGGTCTTTGCCCGCAACGTCTGAAGGGGGGATTACAATGCTGCAGTCCAAGAACTCGTTGATACCGTTCAGGAGGTCCTGTCTGTCGTCAGCGAAATAGGCCACCTCATGGAAGCTCTGCAAGGAAACACAATCCATTGTCATCACCAGAATGAATAACAAGCAAATCAAAGACTTCCAAAGGGCTGTTACATAAATTATTTTGACAGGAACAATGGGCAGCTTTTCTTCTGGCGTGTTCTCTCGACTTTTATGTTCTGGCACCATTTTCTATGCTCTCCTCCTTGCAAGACTTTTTTGTCAAGTTTGTTAGAAAAACGAAGTATTATGTCTTAGATGTCCACCAAAACACTGAATAACTACAAACATATGTCCTGGAAGAACATAGCCTCTTTATTTTGTACTTCTTTTTTAAGGCTTTTTATATATATTACAGATAAACAGCAGTGATACATTTGAGCCAACCGACTAAAAATACTTTTAAAAAAAGAGAAAAACAAGATGGGGAAAATCAATCACTTAAATAAATACAGTAATATAATTATTGCTTTAAACATTAGGCCTTTACAGTCAATTTTAATCAGAGATATCAACTTAAGTTATTAGTTTATATAAAAATATAATACACTAAGTTGATAACACCTATGCTTAGTTTTATATCTACCTTATCTGACATGAGGGTTGAGAAGGAGCGTCCGATCTCATGATAGTCCACGTTGGCCTGACTGGGGCCCAGCAGGACGAAGAGGAAGCGCACAGGGACAGGGACCTCCAGCACGGACTCCAGGAGGACCGCCTCGTTCAGCCGCACGAAGGCCATGGCCGGCTGCTCCAGGAACTCAGCGTTGCCTGAAAGGAAATAAATGACAATAAAAAATGCAGTGATTTTTCACATCTCTGCAGGAAGGAGTTTAGTAGGGGTTTTTCGAGAGAGCAATACTGTGGCGCTGATCTTGTATATAATATATATATATACATTTTCACGAGAACATGACCCCCGTAAACAACAACACGACATCGGAGCTCCTTAACAACAAAGCTGTTTATGCCGTCTGACGGTCTATTTGATACGATTTTCATATTTTTGGAGTAATTATACCGTAATTGAAGAACATAAATGCTGTTTTCTGGCATAATTTTAACATTTTAGGGGGATTTTTGTATCAGTTACCTTTTACCCAGTTTAGACAAAACCCTGGGTTTAGGTACTTTAATGGTAACAGAATTTCGGATTATGTTTTTATATTACACAGGTAAGTTGAATACTTGATTATGATTGGTCAGTTTCCAAATTTGACAGTCTTCTCTTTCCTGATTGTAAATTGTTGCTATGATCTGATCAAGGGAGAATGTGAATTCATATTCATCCGCAGAAAGATCAATTTAACAATTTTTCAACTGTGGCCCAAAAACACATATCCGTTTCTTCACCAGAAAACCGTATGGATTACTTTCTGAATATTCATAGTTTTATTCGTGGATAGCACCAAACTTTGAATTCATAACGGCTAAACTGTCCCCAGTAAAGAAAAGTAAAAGAAAAGAACAAGAAAACAGAGCAAGAGAAGGAAAGACGTTAAAAGTGTCAGAGAGCTGGAGGACAGACAGGAAGTAAACACTAACGGGAACACGGTAAGGGCTCTGGCAGTATCTAGTTAATGGAAAAGAAAATGTGAACAATCCTGGATAGAGGCAGAAAATCAATCAGTGCTGCCGTCTCTTTAAGTTACGTTGCTGCTGCTGCAGTTCCAACCGTTGCTAAGTTGTATAACTTACTTTTTTCCTTTGTGGAAGCAATACAATTATTTTTAAGTTGATCAAATCATGTTTCCTTCAAATTATTTACCTAGTGAAGGGAAGTCCGACAGGGTGACCAGGACCCCTCCACGACCGGCTTAGATTCGTTCTTTACCAACATTCAACCTTTTTCTTTTGTTTTAAATGTAAATATAAATGGATCAATACAACGACTTTCCACGTCATTAACATCCTCCAGTAGTGATTATTTGCTGTTGTCTAAATTAAGATATCCTGCAGCTTTGCAGTCCTCAGGGTGTAGCAATTTAGCTGCAGTGTTGACATTACATTAACAGCAGCGTAGAGTGTGACATGATTCTGGTGTTTTACTGATTGTATAATGGCCCTTCTCTGTATTTGAGGCAAAGCCTTATGGAAAATGTAAAACAAGTCGATGAATCTCTAAAAACAGGAGGAAAGAAAGACATTCCTCTAACTAATCTACTTTGTCGAAAGTCACGGAGCTCACCAACTAAAACAATGACAGCTTCGGCATCTTTGGGAATCTTGGCGAGGAGCTTCATGGATCTGGCTGCAGCTGGATGGGACTCAGGAGGCAGAGGGTGGAGAGATTTCTTGGAGAAAGAACAGAACGCAGATTATCCACTTTGTTACTCCGAACCAACGTGATGTGACACCGTAAAATAGCGTGGGACCAATAATGGAAACTCAATGTGGGAAAGCCCTGTATGTATGCATAATAACATTCTTATGGCCCTGCATAATTCATTTTAAACCCAGCACAACTGGACCTCTGGTTCTTTATGTTTGAGGGAAATGTCTTTAATAGGCTGCTTTAAATATGCCAACATTTTAAGCTGCGGGGAGCATTACATTTTCACAGTTAATGCATCAAGAAGCTTTAACTAGAAGCACCTGTAAGCTGACTAAGAACATAACTCGACACATGTGGCGCTCAGAGGCGTGCTCGCTCTGACTTCAAGAACTACCTACATGACTTTTGACCTCATGGAGGGGTGTTTCAAAGCACCATGCAAGAGCCACAGGCCTCACATCGGGCATATGGTGTAATCACGCTTAAACGTATGCTTACTGCTGACTCTTAGAACTTTATTCAAACCATAAACTAGAACATGACAGGTCAATGGGGCTTTTATCTCTGTCCATTTAGATAGCTGAGTTCTATTATGCTTGTGGATTCTTGTCAAAGCTGTTTAATCGCTTACTTCAGCTGTGGTGAATCATATTCACTTTTTTGTTTCAGCTAAGTTAAAGTCTATCAACAACCAGAACTCATATTTGTCACCAGATTCTCACATTGACACAAATAGTTAAGGTGTAGAGAATAAGGAATGATTTAGAGTTGGGATGTCAAACTCAATTTCAGCCTTGGACACATCCGCTTATGGTTGCCTTTTAAAGGTTTTGGTTAGCATTTTTGACATAAATCCATTTTATTCTGAAATGAGCCATTCAACTGATTTTGATAGAGCGTATCACGTGTTCTGTTGAGAATGTAGGCTTTTTAATTCTTGGACTTGTTAATGCTTTTTTTGGTGGCTTACGTTAGCAGAGTTGGCTCCATGTTTGGTATTGTATTCCTTGGACATTGCCAAGACCTCCAAGCAAAGAAGACATAAGGGCTTCTCTCAATCAAGCGAAACAATTTATTTGCTTTCCTTCTCTCATTTAATTGCCTGCCCTGTGCATGAACTTTCTTTTTTCAGACCATTTGATACCATTACATAATTTTGTACAACCCCATAACTCGGCCACATTTCTTCCACTCAGATGGCTAATATTAGGAAGCTTCGGTGTGCAGGTAACAAAATCCAGAGGCATTGTGCGATATGTAGAAACCGTACTTCTGTAAAGCAACATAAATTATGTTATTTGTAAGTTCTAGTAGGCTATATAAAATGAGTTTCCAGGCTTTATAGGGAAGGACAAATTAAGTAAGGAAACTTACAAAGAGGCTGACAAACACGTCCTGCTTTGGGTCGTATACCGGCCCTTTGTTATCCTGGTGCTCCTCCGGCTCTTCGGCCACCAGCGGCAGACTGGTGTCGTGGTTGTGATTGAAGCTGCCATGGAGACTGCTGGTCGACTGGTGGCGGTGGAAACGATGTTTCATGTCACTTGGATGGCTGCAGAAGAGAGAAGGAAATACATGAGTACGAGCTAAATGCTAACACTGGCATGCTAATACTTAATGCTCACACAGTTACTTGCTAACCCACTGATGTTTAGGGATGTTACAGGTCACCGTCTTAGTAGTCTTTAAGTGTGTTAGCATGCTTACATTGGCTGAAATCAATCAGCAGCGGATTTTGTTCAGTTAATCAAGCAAAGTAGAGTAATTACTAAGATGTTAACCTGAAGATTGCACCAGGTCACAAGTCACCAAGGTAATACATTGAACCATGATTATTTGAACTTCTCTACCGTTCACACAAATAGTTAAATCCATTGCCATGTTGATTGAGCGTGTATTTGTTGAAAATATGCTAGATTTATACAAATCAAGTTGGGACTAACTTAAAACCTCATAGGGAACTCACACAAATCAAAGTAGTCCATATACTGTGTGTGGTTTCTTTTATGTGATAAAATAGATAATTAGTCTTAAAGAGCAACTTCCAGGTGAATAATATGTGTAGGAAAATGATGAATACACTAGATTTTCAAAAAAATATACAGAAATATACACTACAGTGACATCTGGCGTCGTTTTTGTAAGAAATGTTCACTTCCACATAAAAAAACCTCGGCACGTGACCTCCCGCGTGTGACGTAACAAGGGGGAGAGCGGCCGGTGTAACGTATTAATAAACATGAATCCCAATGCTAGTTTCGACACAGAAGACACAGAAGAAGTTGAACATGAATATTTTAATGCATATGACGGACCACAACCTTATAATTATGAGACTGCTAGGCGTCCAAGAGACCAGGAGCAGCCAAGGATTAGAAGAAATAACGGCCATCGGAGAGAAATTGAGCTGTGGTGTGAGGAGAACCAGTGGAGAACTGGGCAGCTATCTTGGTGAGTGACCGGCGTTAGCTACAGAATGTTAGCTAACGTCACATCACAACATTGTAAAGTTAGCTATCATATATCAGCAGTGTTGGGACTAACGCGTTACAAAGTAACGCGTTACTGTAACGCCGTTATTTTTGGCAGTAAATAGTACTCTAACGCGTTATTTTTTAAATTCAGTAACTCAGTTACCGTTACTACATGGTGCGTTACTCCGTTATTTTTTTTATATAGTCTCGGCTCCCAGACGTTGGTGAGCGGCGCCAACAGCGAGGCGAACATAGATGAGAACTGTACTTAAGTACAGTACTTGAGTAAATGTACTTAGATACTTCCTGTGTCACATGCGGAGACGCTTTGTGGGCATGTTTGTGTTTAGTTAGCCTACTAACAATACTATCATGGCGACGGCGGAGCACAAGTCGAGTTTCTCCGCATGGAGATATGCTCACTATTTTACTTTTCTCTAGCATAAAGAAAAGAATGTGTTAGTTAAGTGTAAGTTGTGTCTTGGCGGGTCAAAGATCCTATCTACTGCTCAAAACAGCAATTCCAATCTGTTAAAACATCTGCAAAAACAACATGCTGGGACAAAGCTATTAGTTAAGACCACAGACCCAGAGCCATCCGACGCCACCCCACCTCCACCCAAGCAACAGCGGCTGGATTTCAACCTAGGGACTGCTAGTCAGGTGAAAGTGGATAAAGCCATTGCACGGTATGTTGTTGAACACGTGCAGGCTATTTCTACAGTGGAGTCACCCGCTTTCAGGGAGCTAGTAAGCATGATACCATGTCCGGGCGGCACACGGCATATGGGACGCAAAACGTTTTCCAACTACCTGGAGAAAGAATATACCAAAATGGATAGCGAGCTAAAGAAAACATTTGAGGGGCTGGAATACATCTCGACCACCGCAGACATTTGGTCTGTCCACAACAGAAGCTTCCTCAGGATAACATCTCACTGGATAAACCCCACCACTTTACAACGCCAGAAAGCTGCGTTGGCCTGTAAGAGGATAAAGGGTAGGCACACGTACGATCTTATTGCTACTGAGATTGACCACATTCACTCTTTGTATGGAGTGTCAACAAAAGTTACCTCCACAGTTACTGATAACGGCTCTAACTTTGGGAAAGCCTTTGCCATGTATCAACCGGAATCGCTCTCTGACGACGATAAATTGGCACTTTGAAACATATCTTTGTGTTTGTGTTTGTATAGACCACATTGCTTAGCAGAGTTCAGTGATGCAAATGCATGTCACGTTGATCAACAGATTGTATTATTCTCCAATGCAATAACAGTACTTAAATGAAGGCTATAAGGGCATTAATGGGAGCATTTTTTTTTGGGAGCCCTTTTTTTTAGTAACTAAAACCTTTGTTGATATGCCGTTGTAAATGGCTTGATGGAAAGCAGGTGTGTAGTCGGGGAGGGTGCACAGCTGATTGCAGCAGGTGAGTGGAGGTTGAGCCGGGAGCTAGGAGTGACAGTCACCACGCACACACAAACAACACAGACAGGGGGAAACAAACAAACACAAAGGAGACGGCTGCAGCTCATACATTTAAAAAAGTCCTCCACAAAAATCCTTCCAAATTAAACCATCTTTTAATGATATATTAAGAAATCTCTGAAGAGGCAATCTGAGTTGACACATGAATTTTTTTTTTAAACGGGATATTTGCATTAGAGTATCAATAAAAAAGCCAGAGCCCAATCTGTGTAGCACATTTCTCTCCCTCAAACAGAGAAGTATTTAATGTGTCACTCCAGCCAGGACTTTTTAACACATTACATCACTGCTCAGTCCAATTGTGACATCACCTCATTAGGCCCGCAAGGACCAGTAAGAGGTCGGCCAAATTGGACGTGACAGCACCCAGAGACAAAAGAACGAGGTGTGACACTAGTGAATTGTGCTCGAGACATTTCCAGAGGACCTTTAAAGTAATCTGAGTAAGCGATGAGCAAAATCTTAGCATCACCTCAATGTGTGCCTCTCCACGTCATAAATCTGATATCTGGTGATGACTCTAATGACAGTGTTTCTTACTCGCTTGTGGAAGCAGCCAGTGACATGCTGGTCTTTATGTGGAAAGGCTGTGAAAGATGGGAAAAACCCATGATAGCATGATGTTAAGGCTGGACAGCTTATTCTGCGTGCATCTGTTGTTTTGCTTTGTGCAGTCAAAATACATCCATTAGGTTTTAGTGAAACAACACATTCGTCACCACAGTGTAAGTAATATTGCATTATTGGCTCTCATCTACTGGCATAACTCAAACTTTTGAAGTTGTATCACACTGAAACATTGTCCGTGCAAGATATATGTTACTGATCAAACCCAGGCTGTACCATTCTGGCATAAAAGAGGGGGGGCCAGAGAGAGAATGCTGGACCAGTGGCTTGGGAGAGCTGTACAGACTCAGAGACATAGCGATAGAATAAATTCCTTGGAAAACCAAAATATATATTGCTGAAAGCGTTTCAAAAGGATCACACTCCATTTAATCATTTTATGAGCTGTTCCTTTAATCATAGCATTTGATAAAATTACTTTTAAGCCATCATAGACAAGAAGTCTGAAAAGTTCACGGAATAAATACGTTTGAACACCCACAAGCACGACAAATGGGCAAACTCATTCTTCTAAAAGGAAAATGTTGTGGTAAAAAATCTCATCTGAATATCAAAAGCTCCAGTACTGCTGATAAATAATGATAACAAAAACTTGTTATCGAAAAATGTATAAATGTTTGCAAGTGGGAATTAACAGCAACCTTTATGTGAGTGTGACGGAGCGGATCACAGAGTGACTGACTCCGCCACTGACAGCCGACGCACACACACACCAAACATTTCCTGCTCTCTTCCATTCGTCGTGCGACCGCCGTCTCCCCAGCAAAGGGAATGTGGAAAAGACGGAGGCGCATCACTACCGTGATTTAAATAGGATGTCAAGAACCATGCAATTTATTATTTATTTTGCGTTTTTTTAATTATGGGGAATGATTGTGTTAAGAGGTAGTTAACCTGTTTATGTTTGGGTCGGATCTTTATGTTGACAATGTGGTTTTGAGTTAATTGTGTAACCTGTTAATGGTAAGCCTGTGGGGAGGGGCTAGGGGTTCAAAAGGGATGGTGTTGGCCCTGGAAGTGCTCACTCAGGAGATTGTTGCAGTGAAGGCAACAGCTAGGATGTGTTCGGGAGATTGTTGCAGTGAAGGTAACAGCTAGGATGTGTTCGGGATATTGTTGCAGTGAAGGCAACAGCCAGAATATGTTTACTCCATGAGTCAGGACGGCCTGGTTTGGTGACTTTTATTTTGTTTATTTAAGTTGTGCTGTTTCACTTTTGTTAAACAGTATATCTTTTTTTTTGTTGCTGTCATAAATAAAGTTTTGGAGCTTAATTCAACCGACTAAGCCTATGTTCTCATTCATAACACTCCATTCAATATCTCACTATGGGATGCGCCTCCCCGCGTATGCCTCAGAAGCATCAATCTCATTACGCCAATTCTGATTGGCTGGTGATCTTGACGACCACGTCAGGGAATCCACCCACCCTTTAAGTAGCTTGCGCTACGACGCAGCGTCATTCAAACACCTCTTCTCGCTTTGGAGCACATCTCTAAACTATCAGTAGCCTGGCTAGCTTAACCGTCCACAGACTGAACAACTCAAAGCTAACTTTCAGTCGCCGGACGCTTGCCGGCTACACTTGCTTCGCACAGGTTTGAATAATTAACACACCAGTTAATACTCGACTCTGCCCTGCCGTTTCTTTAACGGTAAGGTTTTTGATTATCGAACAGTAACATACCAGTTACTGTTCCGTCCCTCCAAGTCGGCACTCCGGCTATCGAGGATGGACCCTTCTCTCCCTCACACCAGAGGAGACGGAGGCTCTGAGGCTCGACTCTGCGGCTGCGGGTATAAGATATCGAGCACGGACTCACACCAGGTCTGCTCGTCCTGCCTTGGGCTGGAACATGCCCGGAAGGCTGTTGACGCCCCCGGTTCGTGCGGACACTGTGCCCGCTTCACCATCAAGAGCCTTCGCCGACGGCTAGCACGCCAAGCTAGCCTTTCGGGAGGAGACCCTTTCGTGTCTAGCTATGTGCCGGCCGGCAACCGAGACATGGAGGTAGCCGCAGCGGAGGCTGAGGCTAGCTTGGGCTCCCAGCTGGACCTCACCGTGGTTCCGCCCGCGGAGGATGTCCTGGAGTTGGACTATTTAGAGGAAGACGAAGAGGGTGCCTCAGAGTTTCTCTTATCCGACTCAGACAAAGACGAGGATGATATTTTTGTCTCATCCGCTCAGGCTGCCAAGCCTGATGCTGTGTCTGCTCCTTCGGGCGAAAGCATGCCAGCTTCACTTTTGTCCGTTTTTACGGATCGGATGTCTCTGCTCCAAGTGTGGCCCATGCAGTGCTGGGCCCAGTGTTGGGACAGAGTTCTACCTGTTGAGTACTGTTTTTTTTTTGTGATTTTTGAGATAAGCATGTCTAGCAATACGGGAGTCTCAATATCCCATAGTGAGAAATCGAACGGAATGTTATGAATGAGAACTATAGGTTACTAACGTAACCCCAGTTCTCAGAGTAAGATGAAGTGAGATGTCTCACCAGACAGCCCTTCCTGCTGAGGCGAAGCGAGAAGAGGTGCTTATTAGGGGTGGGCGGATCGATCACAAAATATCGATACTTCCGATATTACGTTACGTTTCAAAATATCGATACTAGAGCCAATAGGATCAACACTTTTGTACTTTTTTTCCCGTCTCCTCTACTCGTCAATTTCTTCAAAAAACTATGTGCAGACGAACACAAGTATATGCTTTTACTTCTCTCTCAACTGCTGTCCTCCTCTCCTCGAGGCTCGCGCACGTGCTCCTTGCCTGAACGCCGATGATCAAGCTGACTGACAGCAGCCGGCAGGGCAGGACAGCAGCAGCCAGCGACTCGCGAGTGCAACACACAAACGCGCATGATGGCTGAGAGAAAGAGCAGCGTTGTGTGGAGCAATTTCACAACTGGCAATTACAACTTAGCGAACTGTGATGTGTGCAAGAAGACAGTTCGCTACTCTGGCCGCTTTGTATTGTTATTTTTCATGTTTGCACTTTAAATTTGCAAAAGTAAAACGTTTATTTGTCCATAAAAACTTTCCTGTCTGTATTCACGAACATGAATTCAGATTTAGTCTATTTATGAGGCTTTCAGCTCAAAAATCATGTCATGCAGGTGGCTCCCCCATATATGAAAGTACATAAGACGCTTTTCATTTAAAAAAGTATCGGTATCGATATCGGTATCGGCGATACTGGCCCTGAAATACTTGGTATTGGATCGAATCCAGATTTTGTGGTATCGCCCACCCCTAGTAGAATGACGCTGCGTCGTAGCACAAGCTACTTAAAGGGTGGGTGGATTCCCTGACGTGGTCGTCAAGATCACCAGCCAATCAGCATTGGCGTAATGAGATTGATGCTTCTGAGGCATACACGGGGAGGCGCATCCCATAGTGAGACATCTCACTTCATGTTACTCTGAGAACTGGGGTTACGTTAGTAACCTATAGTTTCAAACGGACAAATACAACCCCGTCACATTGAGGCTTAGAGTCTACATGATATACATGATACATTCTAATGTCAGCATGCTTAAATGCTCACAATGACAATTTAACCATCTGATGGTTAGCAGGTATAATGTTTGTGACTCCACCACTACTCCTTAACACCGCATTGCGTGGTGGACTCACAAACCTTGTTACATTTACGTGTCTTCACCACGCAAACAACCCCAATTTAAAGTGAATGAGGCTCTTTTATCGTGGTGCACACACACATTTCTACAACGTCCTGCAGTGAGCTTTTATTCAATAAAACGTTTTAAAATCTACTTTATAGCTTGTAGTAACTCACGGGAGGCTTCTTTTATTTTATTTGTATTCATAATCATTTTTATTTTTCGTCAGAATGTATTATGGTGCATTAGTTACTAATTTTTGTTCTCAAAAAACAGTGCATTGTGTGTAATACAACTGTGATTTTTATTAAATTAGTTAGTTTTTAAAAAAGGCCAGAGCTTCAGCTGTGTCAAATAGATTGTTCCCTTTAGTTAACGTTTTTTAAAAGAACATTATATTCCGATTTGATCATGTCCCCTTTATTGTATTACGGAGAGCAATGTGAGCGTCCATTCCCATTGGATAACGGAGGATTTTACACCCGGAAGTAAGTATTCTCTTTACTGTCGATTGATTTTACAGTGATATCTGCACTACTCATCAACTCAAAAACACCAGATTATCCTTGTTGATTACACAACATTGATTGGTTTAAATTGTGTACAATGCTTTTGTAATTTTCGCCTTCGATTCGGAGAAACAAATATTTGTTCAGTTTAGGATGGCCGAAGACACTGCACTACCCAGAATCCTCAGCTGTCGTTTGGGACTACACCATGTGCTTTGCCCTCAAGCTCTGTGATTGGATGTTGGAGTGGCAGCGCGCAAAGTTTACGCCGATCGTCAAACAGCATTTTGAAATGGAATGAAACCCATCGACGGCACACTATTCAAAACAGGAATCGAGTGAGTCAGAGAACAAAAAACAAAGTTTGTGAGTCCACCCCGTAATGTGGTGTTAAGGAGTCGTGGTGGAGTCACGCATTCTGGTGAGATCAGGTTGTTATGTCCCCTAACTTAGTTCAGCGTGTAAGCATGCTATCATCTGCTAATTCGGACAAACTAAGGCTAATGAGAATGTAGTTTGTTAATCCTTTGTGCCGGTTTGTATAACCAAAGTTATTAAAGTTCATGGTTAAAATGGCTATAAATGTCCTTACCCCCTTTTGTGCCGATATAACAACCCACTCTCACAGCATTTCGTGTTATAGTCACGAAATGTAATCTATTGATTCGTGTTCACCAACACGATTTTCACACAGAACGATTTTAACCCTTGTATGGTGTTCATATTTTTGTTACTTTTTGGGCTTCTTTGTTGCCTTTCTTAGAAGATGATATATTAGTTTCAAAGTAAAACTGTTCAATATACATCATTAAAGAGCAACTTGCAGGTTTTCTTTTTTTACTACATTTATGCTTAACCTTGCCTGAAAATTACAATTTAAAAAGTTAATGCAGGATTTGATATGTTTTACAAGGCATAAGGGCAGGAATTCAGAGGGAAAGGAGCCGTTTTGAGCTCTGCTACTAAAAACGCGTCATATTACGTCACATGGGGGAGCAACTTTCTCTGACTCCTTCTCTGCCCAATCCGCGGTAGTAGTTTGTAGTTGGTTTGAGCGGTTGTGATTTAGTGAGCTGGTCATTTTACATTGCATTTCACCATTTTTAATCATGGTGAGCTTGTGTTTGTGCAGGTTGCACAAACTCCAGCCTGTCAGGACATAGAGTCCACAGACTTATAGAAGTGTCAGTGGATGAATGCTTGCATGATATGATCAAAGGGTAGCACCTATGGAGTCCAGTAGAGGGCTCCGCCTGTGCTAATATAAAAAGGGTTACCATGCGTAACCCCTCATTTTCGCCCCAAGCTGTTGACTGGCAACGCAATTCTGTTGATAGTTATGGCTGATAAGGCTTATTATTTATTGGCTTATTACTGTTTTTATATTTTAAACCCCAAACCGATGGAAAAGCCCCACAGCAACATAAAAAAGACAGTCATAACGTGACCTGGCGTCCTAGTTAATAGACAAAATAATTTCATACATAATACTATTAATGACTTTATTTCGAAATTCAGTTCCTGACGGACGGCAAAAAAAGCCAGAGATTATAGAATTAAACAAATAGATAAAAACAAGGATAATTGTAAATAACAGAAAATAACAACAAATTAGAAGGAAAAAAAGATTTAAAAAATACATATTTCAGTATTCTGAGCCCCATTTATTTTCCTCACAGATGGCAAAAAAAGTCAGAAATTATACAATTTAAAATAAAAACAATAATCGTGCCTTGATATTGAGTAAGAAAATGTTTTTATAAACCACACTTCCGGTCTTCCAAGACCCGAACGGACAAAAAGACGTGGTGCAGGCACGAAACATACTACCAATTGAAATACATTGCTTTTAAAATCTTTCCGTGTGACACAAAAAAAAGGGAAAAATCGTGTTGGTGAACACGAATCAATAGATTACATTTCGTGACTATAACACGAAATGTCGTGAGACTGGGTTGGATATAATCAAAGATCAAATGTCCCTTTTTGAACTAGTATCTTGAGAAAATTCAGCAACATCCAAATAACCTGCTCGGATTGAGTCTATCCCTTAACTTGGTTATTTTGCTCAATCCGTCTCACTAACGCAGCCATTTTGAAAGGTAAACCTCCTAGTTCAACTTTAAAGCTAATACTAAATCACATTATCTTTGTTGTTTTAGTGTGACAGATGTACATTTTAATGTAACTTTAGAGTAAAAACTAAACTGATTTTGAAATCAAAGCTTTAATGTTATCTTTCTTAATTTTTGGGTGTGTAAAGTGTTGTGCTAAATAATCAAATATAATTCAATTGGGTTTAAAAATGAATCCTTGTCCAGGCATGCATTGCAAATGATCTGTTTTGAATGACCATTAAATACGGAATATCATTTAAAGCGATCCCTGAATACAAGATACAAACTGGGGAATGAGTGAGCATGAAAACAACATCTGTATTCCTGACAGGCATGGCTTAACTTTCCTCTGTTAATTCAATTTGACAGCCTACATTTACTTCACTTGTTTTTTTTGGTTATATAACTGAGAAAAATCTATAAAGCACTACTCGCATGTTCCATTGACCGTAATTCTCAGGTCAGTTTAGCTGTCATGTCAATGCAATTGCCGATCAATAAGTGGGAACCATTTGAGAGAGCTGTAGAGTGGAGATGACATGTGATGTTGATGTTAAATTTAGTAGCGTGCAGGATGTGATTTAACTATCCCCTCTGGTATTTACGAACACTTGCTTTGAACGATAATGTCCTCAAAGAAGTTGTGTGTGCTGACTAATTTCATTTTCATATTAAGGTCCTTACACCTTAAAAACAAGTTGTTGGTTGCCTTGATATCCAGTCCCTTGCAACTCTACTACCAAGCAATGCTGCTCTTTTTAAATCATCACACCCAATCATTTCCATCAACACACCGAACTTGATAACAACAGTGGCTAACACGGTTAGCTGAAAAAAAACAGCGCAGGCAGAAACCACAAATCGAGAAAATACCGTAAAGGCTAAAATAACAAGTTCTGCTGACAGCTTTATTTGCTTTCATCCTAAATCCTGTCTGTCTGACTTCAAACCAAACACATACTGAGTCAAGGTTTATGAAAAGTAAAACAATCGTTAAAAGGGTGGTTTCATGCTAGTTAAGATGTTTTATATCAGTGTTTTTTATTCTTGGTCTGTAGTAATGAACAGGCCGTCGTTACATGTTAACAACAAATCCGCAGAAGGAGAGCTACAGTAGCTAGCTTTAGCAGTTAGCAACTGGTGGGAAGTGCTGTCCTGCTTGGTTCCATTGAGTTACAGTATGATGCGTTCAAGCTTTATTCAGTGAACATTTGTATTTGATGAAGGTAAATTATAACGTTATTGTTATTTGGTCAAATAAATCTTGTAAGTTTAGATTTTGGCAAAAGACTTAAGACAAATACAGCTGTTTAAAGTAATGTTTTTAGAGCAATATGAAATAGATATTAAAATGGGGATTTATGACATGTTTGACTAAACTCAGCAGCTTATCATACATTTTTTAAACTACTGGTGCCAATTTGAATATTAGTTTATTTTATAAAAACATCTGCTATAATTGACGATTAATAGTGATTTTGATGGGTTGAAATTATTTTTCGGGATGATCAAGCTGTCCATCATAATTATTACCATCAGATTGAAAGTAAATATATCAGAGAAAGCACATATTTTTACAGATACTATGTGTTTAACACCTGTATTAAAGGGCCAGGATTGCTCACACGCAGGAGACTCACACTTTTAATCTGAAGACTTTACGGCTCAGTGCAGCGACAGCACAGTCTCAACATTTGCAACTTTACTCAACCCCGGGGAAGTACGCTGACGATTAGCCAACTGTTGTTAAATGTCACAATTTGGAAATTCCCTGTTCAGTTTCCCTTAGCCAGCCTCTTTTTTTATATAACTACACAGCCGGAAAATGAGTACTGAGGAGGAGGTGGAGGAAGAGGAGGAGGAGAGTAAGATTTGATTTATCATGCTGCCATACCTACAGCACATTGAAATAGTTAACAAAGCTGCATCCTGACTACAAGACACTGACAGGTCGGTACATACACGGATAAAGAATCACCTGAACTCATCTAACTTTGGTATTAAATGGGATGAAATACAGATATGTTGCCATGGTAACTAACACTACAAATAAACCCTGCAATTAGAAGTGCTGGTTCAGGCATTTAGATAAAAACTATAAAAGACAGAATAAGAGTCCTCGTAAATCAAACATAAGTCAAAAATAACGTGCCCACATTAAGCTGACAAGTAATGGCATGTTAAATGTGCTTATAAACATTAAAATAATAATGTTCGAGTTAAATGTTATGTCACTCACTGTTGAGTAAGGTTAAACAATAGTGATTGTTCCTCTAATAAACATATTGCAGTATTTGTATATTTTAAGTTTGAACTGGGACTCGCTGTATGTAGTAACTGCTAATACACTTGACATTTTCAACTGATGCAGCTTCACAATTTAGAGCACTTTACTGGCTAGAGATGAATAGACTTATGAAGTAATAGCAGGAAATGCAGTGCTATTGTTCACTAGAAATGTGTCAACTAAACACTAGTTGCCAGTATTAAAGGGCCCATGTCATGTTTTTCCGGTTATTACCCGTCCCCTTGTGTGTTATAAAGGTTTTTATGTAAACGGCCGGCATTGTCAAAAACCCTCAAAGTACACCCTGTAGCGAGTAAAACTCTAACACAGTCTATGCTGCCCCAAAAAGCCTCGTTGGAGATTTCACATTTTCCATTGATTACTTCCTGGGTACTTTGACGTGTGAATACTCGGAGGCCACACCCTCTGCCAGCCTTTCACGAAACAAAGCTTCACAAACCATTCAGTGATTCATGCCGGATATGTACAGCGTAGGGCACTGAAGAACAATGCTGTTCCTACTTTGTTTGGACCAGCGGGAGATTTGGGTACACAACCTGTAATTATTCATTGTTGTTTGTGTATTTATGATGTTTAAAACAAACAAGGTATCTACCACGACTGTTTAAATGGGTAAACGTTTTTCGGGCTGCTAAGTTGGGATCTCGGAGAAATGCTCTCCGCAGACCCATTCTCACAGCGTTATAAACCTTTTTCTTACTCAATATCAAGCCACACTTATTGTTTTCATTTCGGCTGTGAGTGTTTGTGTGTGTTCAGGATGAGTTTTGCTTGTTCTCGCTGTATCGCCGACCCGGAAGCCTGTCCGCTAGAGATGTGCATCTCCATCACTGAGGCCGATGCGATGCGCATCTCGATACGTTGCCACGATACGATACATTAACGATACATTTGAAACACCAGGCGATGCAATACGATACGATTCACCCCTGTTGAGATACAGTTTGATACGATTTGATTCAACATTATGCGATTCGGGGCGATACGATGCGATTCAACACGATGCAAAAATAATGATACTTCAATATGGTACGACAGAGGATTTTTGTTTTATTCCTTATATGCAGCAAATCATACATTAACAAAAAAGTGCTTTACATATTTGGTACTGCACATCCCATCATGTCGTTTATCTTTTTACCTTTAAAAGCTCTCCAGACTACAGTACAATTGTATAACACCTCACAGTTAAATAATTTAAGGATGCATTGCCCATGATTAACAATGTGCAAATAACAGCTACCATAGAGCAATGCCCATACAGCTGCCAGCCTGATGTGCTTAACACTCATTCATAGGCTAACTCACCAGTGAGCAGAAAGCAGTGGGTTCTATATGAACAATAAAGAATACAAATAACCTTTCACAAACAGGTATTTCATAACTGCTTACAGTAAGGAAAACATTAAAATTATTATTGGCCGTCACAGGCTGCGGTAAACTAAACACCACTCTCTCTGACAGAACACCTCACTGAGTGATTTAACTCATGTGTCTAACTTTCAGGTTTCTCTTTTCAGCCGCAGACCCCACGTCGCCTCTTTATGTGCGTCGCTAAGTTCCTCGAACTAATTGTGTACTTTAAAGCGGCTCGGCATCGTTAACAATTTGCGAGTGATTTTTCAAGTTGACCGTCTGTAGTATATAGTGCCGCGCACATATACCATCAGGACGTTACTGATGGGGTGCGGCTGCGGAGTGATACTGTGTGTATGCAAGTCCGCATCTAGGACGGATCTATGTATCATGGCTGTAGACCTGTTAAGTAATAAAGATACCTCATACCAAGGTCTACGGATACCTTATTACTCTCCATGACCTGCAGTCAACTATATAGCATAAAGGACTATTACACCGTCTTTCTTGAACAATCCGAAGTGTTGCCAAACGTTTGATTTGTAGGTATTTTTCGGTGCGCTGTGTTTCTCTTTCTCCTCAACTTCCGTGTGTGTTGATAACTGAGACTCTCGGCCTCCGTAGTGGCGAAGCAAATATCAAAGATCGTCTCTGCTGAGCGTTGACAAGATGAGGGGATTTTATATGAATGAATCGTTTTTTTACCGATGCAAAGACGCTACGCAATCGATGCATCACGAGTTCAACCCGGTTCAACTCAAACTGTAGCCGATGTGCACTCTTTCAACCGGTGCACTCGCATCTTGAACGTTTATGCCGGTGCACCGATGCGAATCTGTGAATCTTAACATCTCTACTGTCCGCTCCTCACAGTAGATCCTAGCAACGAGCATCTCAACGTCCCGACCAATCAGAGCACACTGGGCACACAGGGAGGGGGGGGGGGCAGGAGCTCCAACAAGCCGTTTAGGACAGACAGTGAATACTGCTGAATACACATACTTTACAGAGATGCTGTATGAGAAACCAATGTGAGTTTGGAAAATTGCACAGTATAAATCTATTTTAGTATACCTCAACAATGGAATTATGATCAGTAGAAATGGGAATGACATGGGCCCTTTAATAATGAATCAAAGCAACATTTATTATTGTGCTAAAACTCTATAACAGCATTCCTGAACCAGTGTAGCCTGTTGAAACATTGAATATAGTCAAATTAGTGAATGCCTAATTTCTTTGGAGTCATGGAGATTATCAATTATCTCCATGACTTTGTATTTATGCATTTTTAACTTTTGCAATATTCACTTTATAGTTTGACCAGCTTTATGACACTGGTTACTGTTAGCCTGGTGACTGACCTGTGTTTGAGGAGCAGAGCCCGGAGGACACTGGATCTGTCCTCAGCTCTGATCTGATCGGAGATGATCATGGTCTCCACCACCAGGTGGGCGATGCCGGGCAGAGTGTTCTGCTCCAGGTCCAGCAGGATGGCCCCTGGGGGAGGAAGAAACAGGGAGATGAGGATCCAAACAGAATGCTAACACCAGATTGTTTAATAACTATTCTAATGTATCTCTGTCTGATCCAAATAGTTTTGTTTGCTGTGATTATGTCACCTGTAGTCTTGTGCACATACACAAAAAGTTGTGCTTCAGCAATATAGGCTTGCTGGAATTAGTAGTTTAGTAGAACAAAAAAAAAGAACATTTCATGTGTATGTCTAATAAATTAGAGGTCGCTTACATAAACCAGTGGCGGCGCCAGATATTTAGTTTTGGGGGTGCTGTGGGGTAGCTTGACGTTTCAGAGGGTGCTCAAACATTTAGGGTTTCCCATTAATGTACCGGGCGCTACCGTTGAATATGCACATACACAGTGCACCCGTGACTCTTGCAATGAAGGCTCGATAATCAGCTCACAAATAGGTGTAAGCAGGGGTAAAGTGCAATGTTGGATACCTCTCTGAACACTCATATGAAACAGAACTGTAAACAGATGTACTTTTTCTTTATGGATATTTTACAAATCACTCCCATTTTAAGCTGTATTCTTGTTTTACTTTGTTGTATTTCATAATCGTTTTTCATGTATTCTCTTATTGTTTTATAACTATAATGATCATATAAAGGTGTGCCTCAGAAATAATTGTTTACATAAATTGTGACCAAACCGTTAAAGAAATACTGAGATAACAACAACAACGCCAGGTACTGTGCGCTCTCTCTCTCTCTTTCTCGCTCGGAGCGGCGTCCCGGTGCTCTCCGGCGGCAGCACAACATCCCTGAGTGCAGGCATATTGTCATTCAAGAGAGAATACGATGCGTTTTTCTTTTAGCCAATGTACCTCGTTAACGTAGCCTAAATAACTTTCATGGGAGCTCAGACCCCTCCTTATCGGAGCTCAGCTCCCATTGGCTCCCACATAACTCTAACCCTGGTGGAGAGTCTATCAAACAGGCACACACCTGTCACCTGTAAAACATGAACAACAGGGTGTCACTGTCCAGGTTGCTAGGCGACAGTGCTAGGGACTGCGGGTGTCAGGTGAAGTAAACAGGAAGTCTTCCGTAAACCAGACCGTCACATTTCGTAGACCGCTCGGTTTGCTGTTCCTTCACTTTATTTTTATATTTATAGATATTTATTTTGGACGAAAAATTAATGTCAGGAAAGGCATGTGTGGCGTGAGTATGTGAGATATGTGTTAATTGCGTGACTCTCACGCAGGGGCGGCGCCAGGGGGTAGCTTGGAGCAACAATTGGCCTAGCAACGGCTTAGCAACCCCATTGTTGATGAAAATGTATCTATATATATATTTATACACATTCTCGCAAGATATTTCAGGGGTCGTTGTAAGTTAAAGCGCAAAATCTTACTTGGCCAATGTTGTTATAATTCTTAGTATGTGAACACAGATCGAAAATGGAAAGATTTCTCACAATTCAGCGTAAACGACCGCGATCTCCAACGGAGATGCTGTGTGTGTGTGTGTGTGTGTGTGTGTGTGTGTGTGTGTGTGTGTGTGTGTGTGTGTGTGTGTGTGTGTGTGTGTGTGTGTGTGTGTGTGTGTGTGTGTGTGTGTGTGTGTGTGTGTGTGTGTGTGTGTGTGTGTGTGTGTGTGTGTGTGTGTGTGTGTGTGTGTGTGTGTGTGTGGCCACAGCATGCCAGTTGAAAGTGAACGATCGCTATTGTGTACTTGTACGCTTAGGGTGTAATGGTATTATACAAAAATATTGTAGGAGCACAGAAACAGTGTTCAAATTCTGTTTTTACAAACTTATTTTGGTTGTGCTTACCTTGCAAAGTAATGTTATAAGTGTCAGGGGAATTTATTAATGATAATATTGTAGCGTGTCCAAGTTAATAGTTATGTCAGTTATTTAGGGGGGTATTCCCTATCTTTATTCAAGAGCGTCGTATTTAAATTTGAGAGTATACTTTATTGATTTCACGTTCAGAATATGTATTTCTTTCCCTCAAACCCTGTCCTCGCACTCAAATAGTGCCTGCTTGCGCTTAGATTTGCTCTGCTTCTGCTCAAACTGTACACTTGCACTCAGATATATTGCTGCTTACAGTGGTTGCCATATCATTATCAGATGTGCACAGTTTAGTACATTTGTAAAGTTATTTAGGCAATGTTGTTGGTGGGAGTTAGGGAGAGACCGCCCCTTCCAGGTGTGTGTGCGTTTTCGGTGTGTGTGTGGAGGGAGTACAAGACGGTAGGAGTTGTCTTCGAGTGTTGGGAAAAGTCATAATGAGTGTTATACTATTGATTGGTTCTGTAAGGCATGGCTGTGGCCGTCAATACCAGAAAATAAAGAGAACGTTTTCGACATTGAAGGCTCGTGATCTGTGATCTTGAATAGCGGTGAACGCTACAATATGAACAGGCTCGTGCTTGGCCCACTGGTGTTGTTTGTTTATTTATTTAGAAAATGAACTAGCAACGCTTTGCTGTCATATAGCAACTGCTAAGCTACTGCAGCAAAAACATCCTGGCGCCGCCCATGCTCTCACGCTCAATGCGCGTTGGCAGCATGTCATCATGCTGAACATTAGCCGCCTTTAGCTTAGCGCTGGATATGCCCAGCCATGTGATGGAGTTTGTTTATAGCCTTACGTTAGCTTTGTACTTCTGGAGATTTACTTTTGGAACAGGCTTCAAAAATGAAATAACCAGAATTGTCTTTTTCTTTCCTCCTGCCTTTTGTATTATGCACATTGAGTACTCGGTTAAATGTTGACATGGTAAATGTATGCACATCTATCTCGTTATTTGAGATGCTTGAGCTCAGCACACTGGATGAGTTCTTCTTTTCCCACTCATCTTTGTGTGAGTATTTTCAGCTGCAGGCAATGCTGGTAGATCGCGCGTCATTCATAAAAAAGAAAATCCAGCTCCGTTAAAATAGACAAAACAGGTTTTGATCCCTTCTCCCTTGGCCTCACTGCCACTTAATTCAGGAGTTTACTTGATTGACAGAAAAAGCGACCTATCGCTTTCCAGTCTGTTAACCCAGAATGCAAAGCGATACAAATTCAGTCAAGTGCCGGGAAATCTCAAATTAAGTTAAAGAGACAAACAACAAAATTAGTGCGGGACCGAGCAAAAAGCTAAAAACATACCAATTCCACACCGAATGGGAGGAAGAATATTTCTTTGTTTTTCTAGGTTATTTGCCAACATTATCGGAGTGTTCACAAGGCATATGACAGCGACTTCCCTCATCATGTGGGAATCATCAGGTCATGTATTATTGCTACAAAAACATTATCTTGCAGTCTTAGGCCCTTTCTCATTTCATCAAATCCCCCTCCTCGACTCCTCGACTCCTCGGTCCTCTGGTAGTGACCCGGAAATGAATTTCAGCGGGTCAAGGACATCTCATTTCTCTAAATGCACTTCGAGGACCGAGGATCGAGCGTCGAGGAGGCTCTCTGGAGGAGCTATAACCGAGGATAGACTGATGGGTCCTCCACGGTCCTCCACGGCTCCTTCGTGGATGCATTTCCAGGAAAAGAGATGTTTCAAAGAGTCGTGATGCACGGCCGGACTTATCTCAGCCACTGACAGCTCTGCATGCATCCCCTGGATATTATTTTATTAACTGCTTTCATTGCGACGCGATGTTTACAGAGAGAACAGCTGTGAGGTCCGTGCAGAAAGCAGAGAAGTGTGTATAATATATATCACTCAGTATAACAGGCCTACTCTCTTTATTTTTTTTAGTTTAGTAGATATCTAGGCTACAAACAAAGAGTCAATATTTTTCTAAAACCATTTAGTGCTTCACATAATAAAATACACAACGGCTGTAGCTGTTTTAGGAGCTGTAGGTGCGTGTGTGTCGTGTAGGTGTGTGTGGTACAGTGTGTGCGTAGATGCAGCGGACAGACAGTTCTCAGTTGGTTTGGTTTATATGGGCTCAGAACAGTCTCATAATACACACATGCACAAGGAAGGATTCACACTTGTATTTCCGGATCCACACTTGTGTTTTTCAATGCACACACAAATGTGTTCCGTTTCATATACATGTAAATAAAATCCAAACACAGGAAAAAGTTGTACATATGTATTTTTGATCCACACATATTTGTTTTCCGTTTAAAACCTCTGAACCTGCAAACACAAACCGCTTTCTGTGCACGGATCGCTGTGCATTCGTGTGTGGGTTTTTTGAGACTCCCCTGACGCTCACCCGATTCGTACTTGTAATTTATCTCATCTATAGCCAATCAGATGTCTCCTCCAGTCTAAGCCAATCACATGAGCGCGCCCCCACGTGGATAGGATTTCTGGTCAGCTCGCTAAACAGAGGGCGGAGCATCAGGTGATCATGCAGAGCTGCTTGTCTCCGTCAGACTCAGCAGCTGATCTGATCTCTCTCTCGCGTCCGGTTATATTTCACTCGCGTTTATGTCCATATCGATCAGATCCAGCTCTCCTGTTAATAATGACCGGTGGGGCTCCCCCCCGTTGAAAGTTCACTGTCTAGCACTGGTTTCGTAGTGCACTGATCGATTAGGCTAAGCTAACCTGTAGCTGCTCCCTCCACACTCACAACAACTTCATACAGACATAAATAAAGCAGCTGTATTCGCCATACAGGAAACACACATTTAAAACGGTATTGCCTGCGGTTTTTGTGTACACACATATATTATATTTATATTCATCAATGGTTCGGAAAGTGGCGCTGTACCTTAATAATATAAAGGCTTGTATTTGCGTGCATTTCCTGTTCGAAAAGTGGCAATGTACTGAGAGTGGAGGTGTCCTGAGATTAGCGCCTGCATGCAGGCTCTATGGACCTGTCAGCTCCGGACTGCGCAAAATGCGTACATGAAGCGCTACGTCATGAACGCAAGAAATCTACCCTTGTGAGGGCACGCTCATGTGATTGGCTTAGAATTGAGGAGACATCTGATTCGCTATAGATAGAAAAAATTACAAGTATGAATCGGCTGACCGTCAGGGGAGTCTCAAAAAACCCACACACGAATGCACAGCGATCCATGCACAGAAAGCGGTTTGTGCAGGTTCAGAGGTTTTAAACGGAAAATAAATATGTGTGGATCATAAATACACATTTAAAACTTTTTTCTGTATTTGGATTTTATTTACATGTATATGAAATGGAACACATTTGTGTGTGCGTTGAAAAACACAAGTGTGGATCCGGAAATACAAGTGTGAATCCTTCTGTGTGCATGTGTGTATTATGAGACTGTTCTGAGCCCATAGGTGTCCTCTGCTTACTTTTAATACTTGTAAATAAAACTTTTGTCCCGTAATTTATTTTCCTTATTGTAGCGACCAGAGAGGGGGGGGATTTATATTAAAGTAAATATATAAGTCGTCATGAACACATCTATCCATCAGACAGAGGGCTGCTGTGCCTCCTGTCATCATTAATGGACGTCTCTTTAAAATGACCGCTCAGAGGAGAGGAGTTCTCATTTCTCTAACCGCCTGCTGCTTCCCCTCGGTTCCCCTCCTCGGCTCCTCCGCTCGCATCTCCTGTGGGCGGGACTAAGTCTCGAGGATAGGAGTCGAGGAGGGGAGTTAGAGAAATGAGAAAAGGCCTTAGTGTCGCCATCTCGTTTCTAACATGCAAAAAGACAAACAAATGCGTCTATGGTCGGTGTATTTTCGACCTTTCCAATCCAGACGAGATCTCTCTCCCGTCTGTGCGCGAGGGGGCGGGGCAGTTTGCACACACACGGCTGCTACAGTACATGCAGCAAAACACGGAGGAGATGGTGGAGAGAAGCGCTCCAAGGTGTGGTTAAATGTTACTCGTCTTGAGGTGGATAATGCTCCTTGCCAAGAGTGTTTAGCATGTAAGGGCGGTAACACAAGCAATTTGTCTAAACATTTAGCAAAAGTGCACCACATTCAGACGGAGGAATGCACCGGGTTACTGTCTTTCTAGCAGCTCTGTAGCTCTATCCACGAGTAACGTTTCCACGTCAGGTGTTATGTATGCTAGCAGCAACACACGGAGTTAACTACATTATACAAACATGGGTTAATGATCAGAGGTAACTGAGTTATTTATTTTGTTAAAGTTTCAGCTATTCTGTTTACAGTTTTGTTATCAGATTATTTACCATTTGTTAAAACATTGTTTTAACAAATTGTTTCTTTTGATGTGAAATATTATATATATGTATTTTTGAATCAAGTATTCATCTTTATTGTCTTCATTGTTAGTTTCCACATTCCTAAAACAACCACAAGCTAAATCTAAAAGTTGATGGCTAAATAAGAGCGTTTGAGAAATTGTGCAAGGCATACAGTAATAGTCCGAATAGTCCATTAATCGTTTCATTAATCGATAGATTAATCGATTATCAAATTAATTGTTTGTTGCAGCCCTATTGTAGTTATCCCATGAAACATGTTATTCAGCAACCCTTGCAATTTGGGATTTTAGTTTTGGTTGGTAGACCTCGGTGAGCTGGTCATTTCAAAAAAGTGTGGGCACCCCAGCATTAGACCATAAAACCGCTGGGTGCCTTCAGGAGCTGTTTACCGTGTGTGATGGTGCGGCGGAGCTCCAGCAAGCTGCGGAAGGACAGCGAGGCCACGTGAGGTTTGCCCCAGCGGTCCGTCTCCTCCTCCACATCCTCCTCAAACTTGATCCAGCGGGCGCGCTCCTTCCAACGCATTTCATGGTCCTTCACGATCAGCTCGTTCAGCTCCACAAACAGCTGGAGACGGGGTAGAGCGAACATATAAAAACTGTGAAAATGACATCTTTCAATTTTAATATTCTACAGTCGAACTAGGTTTAAAAAGGTTAACACCTATACTAACTATTTTAGTTTAAAAAAACAGCAGCACAACCGTTTGGCTGCCCCTTTCTTGCATATTTGTTCAAATCAAAACAACATAAATTCAAAGACAGCTAATCCGATGATACAGCGGACACACAAAATTATGGGGAGCAACCTAACTAAGCGGTTTGGATCCAGCCGAGAGTGGTTTGCACTCAGAGGATAACCAAATGCTTTGGAGAGACATTTATTCACATTCTATCATATAATTCATTTTCAACAAAGTGTTTTCAGAGCAACACAATAAAACACTCGTTTGATTTGTGTGTTTGGTACCTTTTTTGCTGTCAAATTGAGGTTGAACACAAGTTCAGGTCTCATCAGGTCACTGTATGTGAATGTGAAACTGAGATTGCACTCCATGAGACTTGGCCTTTATGAGACCTATCTATATGGAGTCATACTTAACAACAAGTTTGTATATACATGTATATCGACAATGGAAAGTGATTTTGTGATATGGAGGGCTGCATGTATTGATCAATTGATTGTTTATGTATTTCTCATCAATCCACCTAAATGTTGCATTAGATAATGCTTCATTTATATATTTAACCATGACATTTAATATACATTTTAATAAAACAAATTGGCTTAGTGTATGTAATCAACTGGGAAAGTTACATGGTGATAACTATAAGTTAAATATTTGTACCTATTCACCTGTACAGTCTCCTCTTAATACTGCATTAAAGATGATTCGGATAACTGACCATTAATGGTTATATGTTGCGTGCATATCGAAGTGTTTCATGTAGCATGGGGGGGTCCTCAAACCTCATGTGTTTTCTTATCTGCTGCTCTCTTCTTCTTCAGGCTGCTCAGTGGCGTGGAGCCGCTGCTGTTTCGTGTCACCAGACATCGTGAGGACTTCTTCACCAGGTGGCGCCTCACCCCGGGGTTGTCCTCAAATCTGTGACCTGTACACACACAAAGTGTTCTCAAGTCAAAATGCAAATAAGTCAGCATGGCTAAGTCATGATGCGTCAATTTCATGAGGAGGAACTGCATTCTGTAGCCTGAAATGGCCTTTTTTGAGGGCAGTGAACCAAAGAATAAACTTTTTCTCTATCAAAAAATGTGCTCTATGCTGGAAAAACCTAAATCTAATTTGTCTGTTTACGTTTCCAGCGGACAGAAGGACATCCAATGACAGAAGGCAAAGCTCCATTGGTAAGAGAGAATCTATGTAGGACATGGGAAACTGAGCAGAACATTTTGCCCCTGGGTTATATAGGGTTACGTTTCGACATGGGTTTGGTGTATTTAAGGTCACGGTAAACATCTGGGGGACAGTTTAGAAATCAACATTTGCGTCCAGTTTGGAACAAAAATAAATGTATGTATTTTATTACTAAGAAAAACCCAATATCTAATGGTTTACATGAGCAGCTGTAGGTAACTGAAGTGGAGGTGAGAGAGTGTGTGTTTAAAAAACTGCAGTCAGTGTTCCATTCTCCTGCGTCATGCCTTCCTCAGGGAAAAATAAATGGAAATCAAGATGAAGTTAGGCTGTATTTCAGCTTGTAGTGTCCCGAGGGAAAGCTCTGAAGGCTGTCCTTGTTTGACCTGCTGCAGCTGTGTCATGGTTTAGATTTTTGTTCTTTTATGTTTCCTATTTCATTTTGTAAAAACATCGTCCCAGTGTCATGTCTCTTTGAACTTCCTTTCTCTCCTGGCCTAATTGGTTGCACCTGTTCCCCATCAGCCCTGCAACCACCTGACCTCCTGAACACCTTTTCTGTTTTGCCTGGTTATACCTTAAATTCAAATCTTTATGTTGAAAGTTCCTGTTGCCAGTACGGTCCACACCTGCTCTGTGTACTTAACTATGGGCTCAGAACAGTCTCATAATACACACATGCACACAGAAGGATTCAAACTTGTATTTCATGATCCGCAAAATGATTTACACTTGTATTTCCGGATCCACACTAGTGTTTTTCAATGCACAAACAAATGTGTTCCGTTTCATATACATGTAAATAAAATTCAAATACAGAAAAAAGTTTTACATATGTATTTTTGATCCTCACATATTTGTTTTCCGTTTAAAACCTCTGAACCTGCAAACACAAAGCTCTTTCTGTGCATGGATCGCTGTGCATTCGTGAGTGGGTTTTTTGAGACTCCCCTGACGGTCAGCCGATTCGTACTTGTAGTTGTTTCTATCTATAGCCAATCAGATGTCTCCTTAATTCTAAGCCAATCACATGAGCACGCCACCACGTAGATTTCTTGCATTCATGACGTAGCGCTTCATGTACACATTTTGCGCTGTCTGGAGCTGACAGGTCCATGGAGCCTGCCTGCAGGCGCTAATCTCAGGACACCTCCAATCTCACTAACAGGAAATGCACGCAAATACAACCTTTATATTATTAAGGTACAGCGCTACTTTCCGAACCATTGATGAATGCTTGTGTACACAAAAACGTCAGGTAAAACCGTTTTAAATGTGTGTTTCCTGTATGGCGAATACAGCTGCTTTATTGATGTCTGTATGAAGTTGTTGTGAGTGTGGAGGGAGCAGCTACAGGTTAACTTAGCCTAATCGATCAGTGCACTACGAAGCCAGTGCTAGACAGTGAACTGTCAACGGGGGGGAGCCCCGCCTGTCCTTATCGGCCGATATTCACTCTTAATAGTTTGATCGGTGCTCTGGCCGATCAGGAGAGCTGGATCTGATCGATATGGACATAAACGCGAGTGAAGTATAACCGGACCCGAGAGAGAGATCAGATCAGCTGCTGAGTCTGGCGGAGACACGCAGCTCTGCATGATCACCTGATGCTCCACCCTCTGTTGAGCGATCTGACCGGACAGCGCAAAATGCGTATACATTATGAAGCAAGCGCCCAAGAAGTGCGCCGGACTCTGATGAGAATATTCATTCTGGCCAAACAGCGGTACTACACTTCCGTTAGGTTGCTGGTCCCGGAAACACTTTTTCCCATTGACTTACATGGTGAAAGAGTGGTCTGTAAATCGTTGGATAATTTTTTAAAAACTAAATAAACCACCATTTGTGAACGTTTGTATAGCCCTTATTAAAAATATTCGGTCCTTAAGTTGTAAAATGTGCTAATAACGTTATTCTGAGAGTTATTTTCCTCTGCATTATGAACACGCATCTAACCCACAGGACCGCGCTGCCCGGCACGTTCATGTTACGTGTTCTGACTGTAACAGTTTGGAGGATTTAGCAGTGTGGTAGCCACAGTTTTAGCGACATATATATCTATATATACAGGACTGTCTCAGAAAATTAGAATATTGTGATAAAGTTCTTTATTTTCTGTAATGCAATTAAAAAAACAAAAATGTAATACATTCTGGATTCATTACAAATCAACTGAAATATTGCAAGCCTTTTATTATTTTAATATTGCTGATTATGGCATACAGCTTAAGAAAACTCAAAAATCCTATCTCAAAAAATTAGAATAGTTCCTCAGACCAAGTAAAAAAAAAAGATTTATAACAGCAAAACACAATCAAACATTTGAAAATGTCCATTAATGCACTCAGTACTTGGTTGGGAATCCTTTTGCACGGATTACTGCATCAATGCGGCGTGGCATGGAGGCAATCAGCCTGTGGCATTGCTGAGGTGTTATGGATGCCCAGGATGCTTCAATAGCGGCCTTTAGCTCATTAGCATTGTTGGGTCTGGTGTCTTTCAGCTTCTTCTTCACAATATCCCACATATTCTCTATGGGGTTCAGGTCAGGGGAATTTGCAGGCCAATCGAGGACAGTAATGCCATGGTCAGTACACCAGTTACTGGTGGTTTTGGCACTGTGGGCAGGTGCCAGATCATGCTGGAAAATGAATTCCTCATCTCCATAGAGCTTTTCAGCAGACGGAAGCATGTAGTGCTCTAAAATCTCTTGGTACACAGCTGCATTTACTCTGGGCTTGATGAAACACAGTGGACCAACACCAGCAGCTGACATGGCTCCCCAAACCATCGCTGACTGTGGGAACTTCACACTGGATTTCAAGCAACTTGGATTTTGCTCCTCTCCAGCCTTTCTCCAGACTCTGGCGCCTTGACTTCCAAATGAAATACAAAACTTGCTTTCGTCTGAAAAGAGGACTTTGGACCACTGTGCAACTGTCCAGTGCTTCTTTTCCTTAGCCCAAGTCAGACGCCTCTTCCGTTGTCTTGAGTTCAGAAGTGGCTTGACCATGGGAATACGGCTATTGTAGCCCATTTCCCGGACACGTCTGTGAACAGTGACTTTTGATACCTGGACTCCAGCTTCAGTCCACTGTCTTTGAAGCTCCCCCAAATTCTGGAAGCGACTCTTCTTCACAATGCTGTTAAGGCTGCGGTCATCTCTCTTGGTTGTGCAGCGTTTCCTGCCACATTTCCCCCTTCCAACAGACTTTTTGTGGATGTGCTTTGAAACTGCACTCTGTGAACAGCTTGCTCTTTGAGAAATTTCTTTTTGTGTCTTACCCTCCTGATGGAGGGTGTCAATGACGGTCCTCTGGACAGCAGTCAGATCAGCAGTCTTCCCCATACTTGTGATTTAGTTTACTGAACCAAGCTGAGTGTTTTTCAAGGCTCAGGAAACCCTTGCAGGTGTTTCGAGTTAATTAGACGATTCAAGTGATTCGTTGAACACCCTACTAGTATACTTTTTCATGATATTCTAATATTTAGAGATAGGATATTTGAGTTTTCTTAAGCTGTATGCCATAATCAGCAATATTAAAATAATAAAAGGCTTGCAATATTTCAGTTGATTTGTAATGAATCCAGAATGTATGACATTTTTGTTTTTTTAATTGCATTACAGAAAATAAAGAACTTTATCACAATATTCTAATTTTCTGAGACAGTCCTGTATATTTATACACATGGTTGGTGTTTAACAAAAAGGGGTGTTATAGTCTGTGTTGTAGTGTGTAATATTAGTATTTATGGGAACATTTTACACCTTTCCTTCAAGTATTATATGTTTTTGGTACTTGTGGGGTACTTAACATGAATAGTCACAGTTACTATCCTTTTACTTCACATTTCAAAGAGAAATAGGCTATTGTTATTTTAACTCCACCACAGTTATACATCATCAGCTTTACTTTTTAGATAAGATTTAACTCACAATTGATCATAACAGGCTTCAAAATACATACATTTTTAAATATTACCAAGTGGTTTCATGTACAACCCACACAAGTATCATGCTAAATTAAGCTCTGTTGCTTGGATATCACTAGATACTGTTGTCAGCGTAATATAAAAGTACAAAACGATTGATGTGTAACTTAGCATAATTACTAGCTAGCCGCTAGCTGCTAACTGCTAACTGCAGCGGCCGCCTCGTTAATATCAAATCCATCATAACAAATCCAGTACCATGCTGTCATGAACGTGCAGTGCTGTTACGTGTACGCAAATTGACGTGCTTGATGTGAACGAGCCTTTTGGGGGGCGTGGTTAAAGTTGCGCATGCTCTATGAGCGCACATACGGGTACTTCTCAGGCATGACGGGTAATCTGTGACGTTTCGCTCTCTCAAAAGTTGGCCCATTTTATTTTCATGCGCCAATGAGCAGCTCTCATAGGAATAAATGAGGCCCCGCCTCCCCACGCTGTTTACACTTATTATACATCCATGATATGAAGTGTCATGAACGCAAGAAATCATACCCGTTGCTCCTTTTACGCTTAGACGCACCAAAGTTCTCTAAGAGCCGTGGCTCAATGACTGTACTCATGCTCTCAGACGCGCATGCAGGCATGCAGAGAGAAAATGGAAAAAGGATAAACTCCATGTCTCCTTAGAAATCCTTCGTGCTTGCCTTCCCGACTACCAGACGGCAGTCAAAGCAGCCAAAACGGAGCACATTTCTCTGTTAATCTAAAAAAACAGCCATAAACCTCAGGTCCTTTTAAATGTCCTCAACTCGATCATTAATCCCTGTGATGCTTCTCCAATTGTGCCATCGACTACTCTCTGTGATAAGTTTCTTACATTTTTTATTGAAAAAGTATCTGCGCTTAGGCTAGCCCACACTAGTGCTACCCCAGATCCTGCTACTTTTCTGTGCCCTGCTGTCCTCGACCACTTTAAGCCTGTATCCCTCTCTTCTCTCTCGGATGTAGTCATGCACCTGCGGCCGATAAACTGCACCTCAGACAGCTTTCCCTCTCGCTTTCTCAGAGAGGTTTTCGAATCAGTTGGAGCAAGTATTTTATTACTTATAAATACCTCTTTTACCCTCAGGGTGTGTCCCAGCTGCCTTTAAACATGCCGTGTTCAAGCCACTACTTAAAAAGAAAAATCTCGACCCTTCCATTCTCGCAAATTTTAGGCCCATCTCCAAGCTACCTTTTTTATCTAAAGCCCTGGAGCGAGTAGTCTACGCCCAACTGCAGTCTTTTTTAACTATGCATCGCATCCATGAAAAGTTTCAGTCTGGCTTCAAACCCATGCACAGCACTGAAACAGCCCTTTTGAGAGTTTTTAATGATCTGCTCCTAGCCACCGACTCAGGTAGCCCAGCTGTCCTGGTGCTGTTAGACCTGACAGCTGCCTTTGATACTGTGGACCATAGCATCCTGTTGTCATGGCTTGAACAGTCCGCAGGCATCACAGGCTCTGCCCTTGCATGGTTCAGGTCCTACCTGACAGACCGTAGCTTCTCTGTGCAGCTGGGTGCCCTCTCCTCTACCAAAGCCCCTCTTACCTGTGGGGTTACCCAAGGCTCGATTCTGGGCCCCATCCTTGTTCTACTGTACATACTGCCCCTAGGTTCAATTCTCACAAAACACAACATCCCATTACACTGCTACGCCGACGATGTACAGATATATCTGCCACGCAATTCAAATGTTGACTCATTACAGCTATTGATGGACTGCTTAGCAGAGATCAAATCCTGGCTGAGCCAAAATGTCCTCAACCTCAATGAGAGCAAGACTGAGGTTATCTTTTTTGGACCCCAACCTCCAGCCTCCCAGGTTGATATTCTGGGCTCCCTCAAAAATAATATCCTCCCCTCAGTCACGAACCTTGGAGTGACCTTCAATAGCGCTTTTAAATTCGATAAGCAGGTCAGCAGCGTAGTCAAAACCTGCTTTTTTTTAAATACGACTATTGGCCAAGACCAATTCGTTTTTATATTTTAAAGACCTGGAAAGGGTTATTAACGCCTTTGTTACCTCGAAGTTGGACTACTGCAACGCTCTGTACGTGGGTATGGACCAGGCGTCAATTAAACGCCTGCAGCTAGTGCAGAATGCAGCTGCACTTCTTCTCACTGGCCACAAAAAGCGTGACCACATCACCCCAATTCTGGCCTCATTGCACTGGCTTCCAATTCAGTTCAGAATTTATTTTAAACTCCTTTTATTTGTTTTTAAAGCGCTAAATGGGCTGGCTCCGGCCTATGTAGCTGAACTCCTCCATCGCTACACCCCAGGCAGAGCCTTAAGGTCGGCTGACCAGCATCTGCTCATAGTGCCCAAGACCAGGCTAAAAACCCGAGGGCACCGAGCCTTCGCAGCAGCTGGCCGTATGCTCTGGAACACTCTGCCCCTCCATGTGAGGTCGGCCCAGATCCTAGGGGTTTTTAACACTAGAACCGCCAACGGGTAAATTTTACCCGCAGCTGTTTTTTTATTGTATGTAACTTTTTTTCCATAACATATTAAAGTCTCCCAGTCCGTAACTTTTCCTGAAAGTGTGTTATATTGCACCCTCTGTTTTTAAAAATTGTCAATAGGAAGTTAGATTGAAAAAAATCGCCAAATAAATTGCCATTTCTACCCATATCCGCCAGCGGGTAATATTTACCTCATAGAAAATGACGTGTTGCTATAGCAACTGTGCTGTCCCCGGTATATGTAGTGTATATAGCTTAACAGCCAGATAAACTCCCTCCGTACACCAAGACTCTGAAGACGTGAATCCTTTGCCCACAGGTTTAATGATATAAGGAAGGTGTGAAACTAAAAATAAACAAGACAAAATATAATCAATTCTATGATCATTTCTACATACACAAATATGTACAATGTATATAAATCAACACAGCTTTAACATTAATTGAATTGCCTTGTTATATTTACTGTAAGCTTTTTAATGTATTTATTGTAATTCTAGAACTTAAACAGTTAAACATAAATGGCATCCTATTTTAAACATATAATCAGCCATTTGTACATTTATTCATTTAACTCTCCTTGCATTAGCCTTGAACAATATTGAGACAACTCGGAAGATCTCCAGCATTAAACACCACAGAATACAATATTTTCTAAAAATAATCATCTGTAATGTTTAACAACACAAACATAAACAATACTTACATACGATGCGATCAAAGGCATTAAGACCTATGCAGATGTAGCTGGATTTCTAACAAACAATAACACATTGCTCACAGAGCCATGCTTTGCCTATTTCCTCTCTAATGATCACCTGACACACCCATCTGAGGATGTCATCCTGATTCTTAAAGGGACCATGACTCGGCACAATAGGCACACAAAGAATAGCCCAGAAAATGCAAACAAGATTAAACTTAGCTGAAACAGAACACTCCCCGTCTGGCGTGAAACACGTCACCCAAATCTAGTACACTTCCATTACCTAGCCATCTGGGGGGAGAAGAGGCACCATCTCTGCAACAGGCCTAAGAAAGAGCGAAGTCACTCCTGGTTCGATGACCTTCACCTCGACCTGATGCAACTTCCCGTTTTTGTTAAGAAAAGTCTGTGTTGTCAGTCGAAGAGGCCATTCATATCTTGGTACTTGATTTGACAGCCACTTCTTGCATGCTTGAATGATGATATCTGTGGCCAGTGAATTCTGCCTCGCAGCAATGCCAGCCCTTACGATAACTGTTCTTTTTTGGGGTTGCCTTGAACACACATGCGATGTGCAAGAGGCGAGTAACAGAAGGAGTGAGTGACTCCCATAAAGAGGACATGGTAGATCGCTGGGAACCAAGCTGCTTGTGAGCTGTTGCAGTGCTCAAAGTGGACACTTGAATATCTGGGTCTGGACTCGGACCCACAAGATCATAGGTGCTCTCAGAGATACTTGGCTTTGGCTTGGACAGAAACTTGGGTCCAGTCAGCCAGTTAGTGTCTTTTAAATGACCTGGAGCCACTGAACGTGTTGCATGATCTGTGGGGTTCTGATCTGTCGGCACAAAAGGCAAATGGTCCAGATTGGGCACAGTACTTCCAAGGTGGTCAGCATCACAGGAGGTTTTCCCATCTGAATACTGAGTGACTTGGAGAATAGGACGCTCTAGTTCTGTGGTTTTTGTGTAGAAGCTGTTGATCGTCAATGGTTTGTTGACGCTTTCTAGACAAACATTGCCTACAATGACCCACCGCAGATCTAACTTTTGAGCATAAGGCTGGTTGTGTGAGCCATTCATCTGTTCGCGAACCTTATGAACTCTGATAACGTCCTGACCCAAGAGAAGCATTATAGGGGCTTGTGGGTCAATGTCTGGGATGAGGTGCGCCACTGACTTGAGGTGTGCATGATTGAGAGCCACATCAGGGGTTGGGATCTCATTTCTGTTGTTAGGAGTGTCATTGCATTCTATGAGGCTGGGTAATGGGATGTGGACAGTTCCATCCAGAGACTCAACAGCATAGCCACTGGCTCTTCTTCCTGCTGATTCCTTCACTCCAGCACATGTTCTCAATGTGTAAGGAGCACTCGGACTTTGGTCACTGAACATTTCAAAGAACTGTGAACGAACTAATGATCTGTTGCTCTGTTCATCCAAAATTGCATACAGTTTATTTGCTTTGTCTTTGTGGCCTGATGGATATACATTTACAAGACATATTTTGGAGCAGGATCTACCTGCCAGATCTCTGCCACAGACGTTTGTGCATTTGGTGGTGACAGGAGGAGAAAACTTCATCTCCCCGCCATGCTCAGGAGCAGGGACAAATTCCTCCATCCAGGGTGTGGGTCCAGGGTGAAGTGCTGTATGGTGTCTTTCACTTTTGCATTCCAAACATTGAATTTTCATTTTACAGTTCTTCGCGAAATGTGATGACGAAGAACAGCATCTGTAGCACACATTATTCTCTTTTAGGAATGCCTTACGCTCATCAATGGGCTTTGCTCGGAATGTACGACATTTGCGGAGTGGTTGTGGCTTTTCATGTATCGGACACATTTGATCAAAGTCCTCAGATCTCGTTGGGGGCTCACCGGTTTCAGTAACGACTCCGGGGAAGATCTCTTCTTTGTGGACAGAGACCTCCCGATATTTGTTTGGTTTCCAACCTGTCTTATCATTCTGTTTAGCTGTGTCTGTGTGGGAGGCGAAGTTGAAGCTCGGATCATTCCTCATGATAGCCTCCTGGCTGACAAAGTTCACAAAGAAGTCAAAGGGTGGATAGTGGACAAGATTTTGCCGCTTGTAGGATGCACCGACTGATGCCCACTTTTCCTGCAGACCGAATGGAAGCTTCTGAACTATTGGGTTGACGCCTCTGGCTGTGTCGAGGAAGGAGAGACCAGGAAAGTCTCCCTCTGCTTTGGAAGATTGAAGTTCCATTAATAGATCACTTAACTTTGTCAGTTTGGAATAATCTTGATTTGTTATTTTAGGAAAGGTGTCAATGCGTTTGAACAGAGCGTCTTCAATGACTTCTGGTGAGCCATATGTTCGCTCGAGTCTGTCCCATGTCATTGCTAATCCTGCTTCAGGGTGATTTATGTATATTGCTCTTATCTGTTCGACATGTTGTCTTGCCTCGTTACCAAGCCACCTGTGAAGAAGATCCATCCCCTCACTTGGTGTCAGGTTTAAACCCCGGGTTGCGGTCTGGAAAGACCGTTTCCATGCTCGGTAATTCTGATGTTTTTCATTGAATTGAAGCAAACCTGTAGCAACAAGCACATGCCGTGCAAAATATCTCAGAAAGTCATTCAGGTTTGAGTCGTCGTGATTGTAATTTGTAGACATGGTATTGGTATGGGGCGATGAGGAAGGATTACCACTGTGGTTTTGAGGCCTGTAATACTGTCCAGGAGTACAACGGTTGTTCTCAAACTTTACATTGCGTGAACCACGAGCACACTCGTCTCCGTTGATGCCAGGCTGCTGTGAGGTAAGATGAGTTGATTGGGAACCAGGATTGGTTTGATGGAGAATGAAAGGTTTGGCTTCTGGTTTGAGCTGTGAATGTGAAATGCTGTCGCCAGGACTTGGCTTTGTATTTGCTGCTACATAATGATCACTTAGTTGAGGTTTAGCCTCCGTTATTTTGGCTTGGTCAGCAACATATTGCTGTGTGCGTAATGCTGCTTCCAATGATACAGAGCTTAAACATTTTTTATTCTTTTCTTTCTCAATGTCTAAATCCTCAGCAGCTTCGAATACTTCTGCTTCAGCTGTCTCTTTCTGTATGTTGAGCATTTCCATAGATGCTTCCAACTTAGCTTTTTCTAGCCTTAGATTAATTTCCTCTTCGGCGTAGGAAAGACGTGCTTTAGCTGCTTCTGCTCTCGCTCGTGCCCTAACTGCAGCGGACCCAGTTGATGATGCTCTTGATCGTAGTTGGGAGCCTGAAACACGGGAGCGTGTGTTTAGCGAAGAAGCCTTTTCTGTCATGGCACCGTCTGATAGTGTACCTCTCTTTAGACACTGTTTTGACGGTCATCCAGTTGCTGTATGTGAAGATGCTGTCATTGTCTGCCAGCTTACACTGCGTTGTCCTGCCCGCTAGAATGCCGTATTTTCACTGTGCTGTCCCCGGTATATGTAGTGTGTATAGCTTAACAGCCAGATAAACTCCCTCCGTACACCAAGACTCTGAAGACGTGAATCCTTTGCCCACAGGTTTAATGATATAAGGAAGGTGTGAAACTAAAAATAAACAAGACAAAATATAATCAATTCTATGATCATTTCTACATACACAAATATGCACAATGTATATAAATCAACACAGCTTTAACATTAATTTAATTGCGTTGTTATATTTACTGTAAGCTTTTTAATGTATTTATTGTAATTCTAGAACTTAAACAGTTATAAATGGCATCATATTTTAAACATATAATCAGCCATTTGTACATTTATTCATTTATCTCTCCTTGCATTAGCCTTGAACAATATTGAGACAACTCGGAAGATCTCCAGCATTAAAACACCACAGAATACAATATTTTCTAAAAATAATCATCTGTAATGGTTAACAACACAAACATAAACAATACTTACATACAATGCGATCAAAGGCATTAAGACGTATGCAGATGTAGCTGGATTTCTAACAAACAATAACACATTGCTCACAGAGCCATGCTTTGCCTATTTCCTCTCTAATGATCACCTGACACACCCATCTGATGATGTCATCCTGATTCTTAAAGGGACCACAACTAGGCACAATAGGCACACGAAGAATAGCCCAGAAAATGCAAACAAGAGTAAACTTAGCTGTAACAGAACAGCAACACCTTTTGTCTACTGCAGTTCCTTATAGATAGAGAGATAGATAGAGAGAGATACATAGATAGATATATTGATAGATAGATAGATAGATAGATAGATAGAGAGAGAGATAGATATATAGTTATAGATAGTGTAACATCTTGGAGAATACAAGATCTTGGATGACTGAGCTCAAGTTGAGGACGTAATGCATGTGTCCAGGTTACGTGCCAGTTGAGTAAAGATGGACACTCGGAATGAGACAAGTAGTCTGCGTCCTCTGTTTATGTAGACAATTATATGTCCATAGAACAGAACATTACAGATGGATCGATAGATAGTTATAGATAGTTAGAGAGAGATTAAGAGATTTGTTCCTAAACACAACACAAGTCTAACACCAAGCGTTTAAATCAGCACTTGTAGCGATATTTTATACTTCATGCTATCTGCACAAACTATATCATATGAAAAGCTGAGAGTCCACATATTCTATTGGTATAAATGTCATCCCTGTGCGATCAAAACTCACTGTTCTGTATGATAAATAAAATAACATTGTACTTTGCAAATCAATAGCGGGTACATTTTACCCGTTGGCGGTTTTAGGTATACAGCGACCTCTGGCGGTTCTAGTGTTAAATCTACTTTTAAAACACACTTCTTCTTTCTGGCCTTCTAGTCAGAGCGGAGCACGACTCCTGACTTTTCCCTGTATTTTTTATATACAGTGGGGCAAAAAAGTATTTAGTCAGCCACCAATTGTGCAAGTTCTCCCACTTAAAAAGATGAGAGAGGCCTGTAATTTTCATCCTAGGTATACCTCAACTACAGTGGCGGCTGGTGGAAATTATTTTAGGTGGGGCTATTGTAATGGTGAATAAACCACACAGGGAACATTTTGAGAAATTGCCCCTTAAATTAAATTGGCTACACTATTTCATCGTTGCTGTTGTATGATTGTTGTTTAGCTACGGTATTTAGCGTCTACAGCACCTCCGCTTTTAGGGTTGACATAGGCCCAAACGTCGCCCGGAGGTCCCCCGGTGTTGTTGCGGGAGCTGCTGCACTAGCTAACGCTCCACTAGCTAACGCTACATTAGCAAAACAAACGCTTATTTATTTTGAAAATGGTGCGGCGGGCTTCAAACACGTTCCCCTCCACTGGTTTCAACCAAGCACTAAATTAGATGTTTTCCAACCAAATACGGTTGAACTGACACTTCCCCATATTTATTTGTAAGTAGATTCGAAGATACCTGAGTTTCTGACTGCCGCAAGCTGAAGCTTGGTTGCTAGGTTATTAGCTGGGTGTTCTCCAATAAGGGGCCGGGGGAAACAAAGTTAGTGATTACTGGTTCCATGTTGATTTAATTCAATACAAATTGTTGGGGGGAACTGAAAGGCTATTAACGTACTGGTTACTTTGCAGCCCGGACATTTCTCCCAAAACACATTTAGACGCTATCGCAACACAGAAGTACCTTTCAAATCCGATAATCTTTAAGACCTTCTAAATCATATTTAAGACCTTTCTTATTTTTTTGGTCATATTTAAGACCTTTTTAAGGCCTTACATTCAGATTATCAAATGTAAGACTTTTTAAGACCCCGCGGGAACCCTGAGGAGACTAAATACGAACATTATATGCAGACACAGACGTGGTTCAGAAACACAGAAATATTACAAAACAGCCCATTAAGGCAAAACATCTAGTTTGATGGATGCTGTCAACACTCAACTACAATAATATGTGTGTGTGTGTGTGTGTGTGTGTGTGTGTGTGTGTGTGTGTGTGTGTGTGTGTGTGTGTGTGTGTGTGTGTGTGTGTGTGTGTGTGTGTGTGTGTGTGTGTGTGTGTTTATTTAGCACGGGCACATAGTATCTGTCCCCGGCTGTTTGAAGAGCAAGCATGGGAAACAAAAGACAGCGTTTACCTCTTTGCATCCAGCTAGTCACACACACAGTTACAATCACACTCCCTGTAATTGACATAATTAATAGATAGTTTAGCTTCTCACCATCATTTGCTGTGGCCCACTGATGTTAACGATCGTAACTGAAAGGCTGCCTGTCAAACGTAAACATTCAGCCACGTGACTCGCGAACTCTCGCGAGAGTTTTACACAAGACGGATCCTTTCTAGCCATAACCCTGCACCGGGCGCTGACATTGGCGCCCGGTGATCATCAGATTTGACGACGCTGATTGGCTGAAATTATGTTTCGGAGCCATAGCTTACATATAGCAACAGTCAGCTGCTAGTGGCTGCTGCTGCACTGGTTGAGGGCTCCTCTCTTAGCGCCCAGACGAGAGAGGGTAATAATACACGGGCAAGGCCAGGCAGGAAACATGTGACTTATCAGTAACTTTAGACATCGTAACACCATTTTAAACGAGATTTTAATGTAGATTATACATTTTACTGATACCAATTATATAATATTTACCTTGTTCATTAAAAATTTAAATAAAAAGAAAATATTTATTTTATTTTAATTTGTAATGTGGGAAGAAGTGGGGCGGCGCCCCTAGCGCCCCTATGGGCGCCACTGCTCAACTATGAGAGACAAAATGAGAAAAAATTCAGAAAATCACATTGTCTGATTTTTAAAGAATCTATTTGCAAATTATGGTGGAAAATAAGTTTTGGTCAATAACAAAAGATCATCTCAATACTTTGTTATATACCCTTTGTTGGTAATGACAGAGGTCAAATGTTTTCTGTAAGTCTTCACAAGGTTTTCACACACTGTTGCTGGTATTTTGGCCCATTCCTCCATGCAGATCTCCTCTAGAGCAGTGATGTTTTGGGGCTGTCGCTGGGCAACAAAGACTTTCAACTCCCTCCAAAGATTTTCTATGGGGTTGAGATCTGGAGACTGGCTAGGCCACTCCGGGACCTTGAAATGCTTCTTACGAAGCCACTCCTTCGTTGCCCGGGCGGTGTGTTTGGGATCTTTGTCATGCTGAAAGACCCAGCCACGTTTCATCTTCAATGCCCTTGTTGATGGAAGGAGGTTGTCACTCAAAATCTCACGATTCATGGCCCCATTCATTCTTTCCTTTACAAGGATCAGTCGTCCTGGTCCCTTTGCAGAAAAACAGCCCCAAAGCATGATGTTTCCACCCCCATGTTTCACAGTAGGTATGGTGTTCTTTGGATGCAACTCAGCACTCTTTCTCCTCCAAACACGTCTAGTTGAGTTTTTACCAAAAAGTTCTATTTTGGTTTCATCTGACCATATGACATTCTCCCAATCCTCTTCTGGATCATCTAAATGCTCTCTAGCAAACTTCAGACGGGCCTGGACATGTACTGGCTTAAGCAGGGGGACACGTCTGGCACTGCAGGATTTGAGTTCCTGGCGGTGTAGTGTGTTACTGATGGTAGCCTTTGTTACTTTGGTCCCAGCTCTCTGCAGGTCATTGACTAGGTCCCCCCGTGTGGTTCTGGGATTTTTGCTCACCGTTCTTGTGATCATTTTGACCCCACGGGGTGAGATCTTGCGTGGAGCCCCAGATCGAGGGAGATTATCAGTGGTCTTGTATGTCTTCCATTTTCTAATAATTGCTCCCACCGTTGATTTCTTCACACCAAGCTGCTTACCTATTGCAGATTCAGTCTTCCCAGCCTGGTGCAGGTCTACAATTTTGTTTCTGGTGTCCTTTGACAGCTCTTTGGTCTTGGCCATAGTGGAGTGTGGAGTGTGACTGTTTGAGGTTGTGGACAGGTGTCTTTTATACTGATAACGAGTTCAAACAGGTGCCATTAATACAGTTAACAAGTGGAGGACAGAGGAGACTCTTAAAGAAGAAGTTACAGGTCTGTGAGAGCCAGAAATCTTGTTTGTTTGTAGGTGACCAAATACTTATTTTACCGAGGAATTTACCAATTAATTCATTAAAAATACTACAATGTGATTTCCTGGATTCTTTCCCCCCATTCTGTCTCTCATAGTTGAGGTGTACCTAGGATGAAAATTACAGGCCTCTCTCATCTTTTTAAGTGGGAGAATTTGCACAAACAAGACTAAATACTTTTTTGCCCCACTGTATCTGTTGTAATTTATTGTCTTTTATTGTGATTGTAGTAATGTGTTTTTATGTGTTTGTAGTATTTATTACATGTACAGCACCTTGGCCCGACCAAAAATCGCTTTTAAATGTGCTTTATAAATAAACCTTGATTTTATTTTATTTTATTTTATTTGATACCCTTGTGGGGGCGCGCTCATGTGATTGGCTTAGAATGAAGGAGACATCTGATTGGCTACAGATAGAAAAAATTACAAGTACGAATCGGGTGACCGTCAGGGGAGTCTCAAAAAACCCACACACGAATGCACAGCGATCCATGCACAGAAAGCGGTTTGTGTTTGCAGGTTCAGGGGATTCAAAGGGAAAACAAATATGTGAGGATCAGAAACACATCTGTAAAACTTTTTTCTATATTTGGATTTTATTTACATGTATATGAAACGGAACACATTTGTGTGTGCATTGACAAACACAAGTGTGGATCCGGAAATACAAGTGTGAATCCTTCTGTGTGCATGTGTGTAGTATGAGACTGTTCTGAGCCCATACTTAACAAGCTGATTTGGATGAGCTGTGTTTCTCAACGTAGAGCAGGGCAAGGACAGGGCAAATTACTCTAGTTGAAAATTACCTATTATTCTTTCCTCTGGAGCTGGTATCTGACCAGGGCCTTTAATATTAAAGGGGACATATCATGCTATATTTGAACAATATATTGTAGGGCCATACCTATATAAAGTATATAAATATAGTTTTTTTTCCAAATTCCAAACAGATCCTGCATTTTAGCCATGCCTCATTTCGCTCTATTTGCTCTTTCCAGCGCTGTTTTTGCAGGGGGCTGATTCTGTGAGCTGCAGCTGACCACGCCCCTCTGCAGGAGAGGGGAGCGTGCTTTGAGATCAGCTGCTTGGCTGTCAGAAGAGGGGGAGAAAAAGAGATCTCCATCCTCCGTGTTTTATTCTTATAGAAGTAAGAAGAGAAGTAATGGGGCAGAAACCCTCCTTTTTACGCAGCTGTCCAGACATAGGCATCAAACGGCGACAGATATTCAGTTGCCAGTTACTTTGGCATTAGGGTAGGGATATCTAGATACTTTCCAAGGTTTGACATCATGAATTTTGCTACTTTTAAAGCAAGCAACGATGTTTTCAAATCTGCAATCAAAAAGCTCCTCAAAAACGCTATCGAAGCAGTTCCTGCCGTTGCTACGTTAGTTCAAACAGTAACAACGGATTAGTTTCATCATATCGTTACTTTGTTGAGAATGTGGCCATGTAATAAGCGGGATAATGTGCAGCGACTTGCCGCCGATCTAGATCCCTCCGCTTCGCGTCGGGCTTCTGACCAGCCTGTCGGTGTTCTTTTCCCCATAATGACCGCGTCGCTGCACATTATCTCTTACATATGATTATATAGAGTCATTATTCATTTGTTTTAAAGCAGGAGGCGCAAAAGCTTGCCTCGGGGAGGGAGAAAAAGAGCCACAGCGGAGAATAAACAGAAGGGCAACCATGGCAACCATGCAAGGGAAGTCTTCTTCGCTGCTTTTGTGGCAGACTACAGCGCCACTTACAGGCCTGGCATATGTAAAACAGCGTCTCCAGCGCTTTCGAGCGGCAATGGCCGGCCGTGGCCCAACCTCTCATTCCTCTGATAGGTGGAGAACTGACCACCAAGCAGAGCACCCCTTGTTTGACGTAGAAAATAATTCAAATCTGGATCAGTCTGTATCAGATCTGTTACAGCCCCTTTTTTTAGAGATTTGGGTAGAGGAAAAGAGAGAGGGTTGTATTTTCTGACACTTGGTGAGTTCCCTGACACACCGGGGACACATATGCATGTATAAAAGACGTACAAGAGTGCATTTTGCATGATAGGTCCCCTTGAAGCAATCCATGCTTAAAAAACAAAGAAAAGCCTCATAGAACCTTATTACTTTCATCGTTATAATCCAGCACCCCAAAACATGTTTAAACATTTCTGCATTGTCAACAGTTTCAGACAATTTGGATCAGTAGCCAAAAGAAAGAGCATCAATTAGGCTTTTTCCACATCTGCTTTGCTAACCTGCATTTCTGCCTTCACATGCACTGCTGCCTCCCTAATATTTACGTGTTGAGAAGGTCACAACTAACTCTAGGAGTGGCGCTGTATTTTGAATGGTACACGATTTTTTCTAGTACACATTTTCCAAATATTTTTTTACTGCCAGATGTTGGTATTCCATCTGGAAATTATGGGGGGAAAAAATGGAATTATCATTGAACCGTAAAATTAGTTATTGCCTGTTCTGTTGGCATCAGAACCTTATTTTATATAGACATACTTGTAGGTAAACAAGCATAAAGTGAATCGGATGAAGCCAAATGCAAAACACGTAGTTTGTTTCTTCTTTGTTTTTTTATTTGAATAAATTGGTCAATAATATACTGTCTATTCTACTTTCCTGATGTGTAGAATTAAGAGGGTTTTTTTGTATTAATTTCGTTTCCGTGCAGATATTGACCCCCTAGATTAGGGGTGGGGAACCTCCGCCCCCCAGGCCATATATGGCCCGCGAGACCATTTGATACAGCCCTCGAGGTAATTTATAAACACACGCAAAAAAAAATAAAGAAATCTAGACCGCAAAATAATTTAAAAAGCGAGTGCCTGTTTTTCATGCCGAGGTCAGGGTCCTTGAACACAAAATGACCCTAACGTGTCATCACGTGGTATATGTCTCGTCTGACGGGTGCAGTTCTGCCGGAGAGCACCAGAACGCCGCTCCAACACTTCACAAAGTGCAGTACCCATAAGGAGCTGTACACATGCCGCAGTTTTTGCGTGGCTGTGTCTTCAGTTGAAAGCCCAGTGGCGATCTGTTCATCTGTGATAGAGTGGCGAAGTCCCTCCCCTTCCGGGGGAGCTCCATGGGACCTTATTTCGAAAAAATTATGTATTGAAGTCAATGGAGAGAGAAAGATTATCTTTCGATCCCGTTTGAATTGTGCCACAAATTACACATATGATGTTTGTCAATTTTAAAGATAATTTTGCAAGTCAAAAAAAATAAAATGTGTCGTAAAACTGTGAAGTAACACATTTGTTTGTGTGAAACGCTCAATGAACTACATCTCTGGTCTCACATAACAACACACGTCACCAAGATGGCCGTCACTACTGTCAACAAAACGATTGACTACCCTCACTATCACCACAAGGAAACACGTGCAGAAGAATGTCATGCAAAGCTGCCTGCCTGCCTTCCTTTGATTCTCTCTGAACTGCCTGGTCTTTTTAATGTTTAATGTCAACCATTTGTGCAGATAGCATGAAGTAGAAAAGATCGGCGATCGCCAATTCTAGCGTTAGCGTGAGCATTTCTCCCCCGGGCTTAAATTGTGTATTATAGAATAATCACACCGGTGACAGTACTCTTCAAAGGGTTCACAAAATAGGACTACTACTCTTACTGTTTAATATTTTGGGTTACTTAATGTTACTTCATATTAAGGCTAATAAAAATGACAAGGCTGTAATGCTAACTAACTTGCTAGCTACTAGTTAGGTAGCTAACTTGATCCAGCCACTCCTGGTGCTTTCATCAGACGGGAAGCGAAATAACGAGCAAGACCCATTGCTGGTATGATAACAACCTGGTACTAAGCACACAGGCATATTGTTAAAGTTATCTTATCTTAGCTATCTCTTAGTGGAGGAAAACAATGGTGACATCACTTACTCTGGGATTTGTAGTCTTTCTAGTTGCGTATTTTTCATAGTCTTATATTCCAACAGTTTTACGACAAACTGTGACTTTTTTGACATGGAAATTATTTTTTAAGATTGACAAACATCATATGTGTAATTCATGGCACAATTCAAACGGGATCGAAAGATAACTTTTCTCTCTCCACCAGAGGTTTTGCTAGACTTTTTCACTGCGCGTCATTTTGACGGACAGGAGCGTAAAATTTCCGTCAAAATTCAGTATTACCCGTCGGCCTTTACACTCTGGGGGGGGGGGGGGAGAACTGTCAACCGGTGGGGGGAGAGCACGGTCGTGAACTATCAACGGGGGTGAGGGGGGGGGAGAGCACAGTCGTGAACTGTCAACGGAGGGCGGTGCGCACGCTCGTGAACTGTTAGCGCCGTGTTATGCATGCCAACTGCACCTCGCGGGAGTAAGCACAGCGTAAAGCCAAAACTCACAGACATTTCAATGATTTGTACGGCAAAGTTGGGTTTGGAAACTGTATAATTTCCTTTTTGGCAGGCATGCATAACACCGGAGCCTCGCTGCGGGGAAACTTTAGCGCTGTTCCGAGTTTGTTCTAATCCGTCAAAATGACCGACTGCTTTCAGATTTTTCCGTCATTGTTAAAAAAAATCCGTCATAGACGGATAATATTCGGTTAACGCGACCTCTGCTCTCCATTGACTTCAATACATTATTTTTCCGAAATAAGGTCCCATGGACGTGACTTCGCCACTCTATACTGATCATACAGTCAATAACTTTGTTGTTATTAGCATCTGGTTAGCTAGCTATGCTAACGAATATAAGAACCTTTTTCTACAACCAGTGAGGTAAAGGCACATCTTTATATGATCATTATAGTTATTCAAAAATAAGAGAATAAAGGAAAAACTGTATAAAATACTATATGACAGTAAAAGAAAGCTGTTATTAATAAACAAGAATACAGTTTAAAAGGGGAGTGATTTGTAAAATATCCATGAAGAAAAATTAAATCTGCTTACAGTTCTGTTTCATATGGATGTTGAGAGAGGTATCCAGAGAGCTCCTAATGTTGCTCTCAAAGTGCACCAGATTGATGCTTTTACTCAACATGTTAAAAATATTCCCGGGGGAGCATGCCCCCGGACTACCCTTAGAGGAGGTTAGTTCCCCCCCACTTTAATTATGTTCACATAGATAGGAAACTAAATACTTTTGCACACATCTTGTGTCCATATCTTTCTGTTTTGGTAGTCATGCCACAACCGTGCACGTGCATGCATATGCGAGTCATGGTAAGATATCTGGATTAAGAGGTTGCTTTTTCTTTGCACAGCATGAAAGAAAGGCGAAATGAATGGGCTGTGATTTTAGTTTTTTTAAGCAGAGTTTGAGTTCAATAATTTGTACGGCCCTCGGAGGATGTTGGAAAAATTGAAATGGCCCTTGAGAGGAAAAAGGTTCCCCACCCCTGCCCTAGATAGAAGGGAATAACTGATTTGAGGTTGCTGTCACAGATGCAGCCTTTAAAAGTCACCGTCAAATCTAACCAGAATTGTCACATGTTTTTCTTTAATATATCTGACCGTAGCTTGTCACATTCATAGATGAATATCTTTTTCTTTTGCAATGAACTGAAAAACCCCACTTTGACTGTGCTCTGTGATGAGACTTAACATGGTCAATATGAGCATTCTCTTCATTGGTCTTGATTGTTAACTCGATATAAAGACACATGTTGTAGATAATTTTGATTTTGATGAATACAAGCCATCCCGTGTAACCAACCACCTCATTGCGATAAAACTGATGGTTATGCGTTTATAAAATCAGGCAAATCCCAAGAATTACCAAATCCCTTCAAAATAAAAACCTCAAAACATAATTAATTTGCTTGCCAGGTACTATTTTGTCCTAGGATCTGATTTTTTTCCATGGCCTTGATTAAATCCAATTAGGGTTCAAATCTAATTTGCAACATATTTGTGATCAAATAAACCAAAATCTCGCTTGGGCTGGGATCCGACCAGGACATCCAGTTTAGATAGTAAATAATTAGTCTTTTAAAAATGTCACATCGTCTCCAAAGCTGCGGATAACATGCTCTTTCAATGTGAATGTCCCTCTAAAATGTTTGATTCATATCAGGAAGTTATTATTATTTAAAGTAACACCTTTGACTGGTTTATGAGTGTTTTCATCTGGTTTACATTTTTGATTTACATTTGTTTACGCTTGCTTAACACAGAGAAGGGATAGGCTTTTATTTTTATGAATGAAGTAGCCTTGAGAAGCTAGCTTGAAGCAGATATTAGCAGAGGTCAGATAAGCTCACTTATTTCTAACTCCTAACTCCTACAGTGTTATATTTTTCATTCTTGTGGTCCTCAGACCCAACTGGCCAAGTAAGCATCATTTGAGTCAATTTATCAACCTTGGCTCATCTCCATCTCAAGACACTTGTGGGTTCATACCGTTTTTTTCTCCTAGCCTGATCTTCTATAGCTTATATGTTCGGTCCAATACGAAGAAACTACATTGTCAATTCAGCCTCAAATGAAAAGTTCTGGGATAATAATTATTTCCGACATAAAATGAGGTTCTTATCGAAGTCCACATTTAGGGGACCTTGGAGCAGTTGGGTCTAAAAACTTGGAACTCCGACCAAAAACCCTAATCCTAGACCAAGTCATTTTGTATCTTAAACATTACCAAGTAGCGTTGCATTAATCTTTTTCACGTGTTGTTTAGTTCTATTGGAATATCATTTTGAAGAAACAGTGGTTATTTTTTCAGAAGAGATTTACATTTGTTAGAACTATGAACTTACCCTTTTGATACAAGACTTCAACGTTTTTAAAAACATGGCCTTAATTCCCCTGCTCTCACTTGTTGGTTTCACTGTTGGTGAAACAAAGTCAATAAAGGGTGTGGCTTCCTGGCAAACAGACACCCAAAACAGGTGACTATCTGATAATTGCACAGAGCTTGCTGTGGATAAACACGACTATGGTTCTACAGTCACAGTAGTGAAAACAGAATGCAAATAATAACATGCAGTATTTTAGTTTAGGGCTGACTAAAACGATATGGCAGTTGCACCGCCCTCAATCATAAGGCTTTACAGAGGGTGGTGAAAACTGCACAGCACATCACCAGGACGGAGCTGCCATCCATGGAGGACCTTTAATCCCAGCGGCTCAGGAAGAAAGCCTTCAGGATTACAAAAGACCCCCATCACCTCAGCCACAAACTGTTCTGTCTGCTGCCGTCTGGCAGGCAGTACCGCAGCATCAGGAATAAAACCACCAGACTCAGGGACAGTTTCATCCCACACGATTGTTAAATACCTGAGCTTGCACTATTTTAATTTTAATTGTTGTTTTTTTAATATTTATTTTTCTATGACTTGTAAATTGCACTGTTGAGGAACCTGCTCTAAGCTTTTCATACATTACAAAATTACAACGTAGTTTTATAAATGACAATAAACCTTTGAATCTTGAGCTATTGGATATGTCTTTAGTTTAATAGCGACCGGTCGATCTCGAAGGTAGTGTGGGCAGGTCACATGGCATTGAACAATAAAAGAAATGAAAGAAAGAAAACAAAAAATTGCATTTGCCACTTGATTGACGTACAGGTAAGCCAGTCTGAGATCTCATATTTTCTAACACGCAGTTCACCACGCATGCACGGTCAACCGCACCTAGCTGATTACCTAGTTAGCCTTCCAATTGATACAATTCTACTAAAGAAAGGGTATAAGGGGGGCCTCACCTCCTCATCTGAAGCGCAAATGCGGCACAATAAGTGTAAGCGCGCCACAGTTTCTCCGCCGCTTCGAGGTTCCGGTGCTCGCAGTCCACTAGCACCCCCCCCCCGCTCGCAACACACAGAGCCTCACCACATTACTTTGGGCAGGGATCTACCCTGTAGGTAGATCCCTTTGACTTGGTCATTTGATAAGTAGCTCTCAAGCTGAAAAAGTGTGGGCACTCCTGATCTACATAATAACCTAATGACAGCGCTTATCGAAATATCAGAGGATCACTACAGTCATTACAATTAATCCTCTGGGGATCATGAATGTCATGTCTATCCATCCAATAGTTGCTATAGCGACTGACCGACATTGCCATCCATTTTGCCATTAAAAATAGATTCACAATCAATTCCAAAGGAAACCATTTTCAAAATGGATTCGGGGTGAAGACAGTGAGACACAGGCTCAATGTTCCCTTTTTAAATGTAAAATGCAATAGCATTTGTTAGGCACAGTAATCACCAGTGGTTAATACAAAAAATGCCTTCAAAAATGTGCTATTTTTTTCCAGCTATAATTGAACCTTCAATGAGCCATTATACTACATTCACTAAAGAATTGCAGGCAGATCAACTTCATAACATTTGTAGGAGTTGGAAACTAGCTCCATCACAGAAATTGTCATGATCCAAATAGTGATAAAAATAGAGAACACGTTGCTGGTCAATGAAATGTATTTCCGCTCTAGCTGAGGCAAATGGGTGCCAGTGGATCAATAAGAGAGCAGGAAACAGCAGTAGTCCAACACTAGTCGATTCGCTCAATACCTTGGACAACTCTGTTCTGTGTGCGGGCATGGATAAGCTTCATATTGCCATTAATTAAGCAATCGGCATGCTACATAATCAATGTAAACGAGTGAGATCCCGTCATCATGCTCATCCATGTGAATATCTCACGCGTTATTATTGCATCAGATTTTCTTTGGTCAGAAGCTTGACGTAACTCTCACTTCTATCAAATTCAAATTAAATATAGCTCTTTGTTGAACGGTAAAAGATTAATGCATACAACTTACGTGGAGTCTCGGGCGATGACCCCAGATGAGTGTGGATTGACTCAAGCAAGTCATAGTCATCAAAATCCAAAACAAACTCTTCAAAGTCCCCTTCCACATTTGGGACGCCGAAGCCCTTTAGGACACTGCACTGACGTTCCGGTTCTTTGTGGACGGCGACAAGTTTGTTATCAGAGGTCTCATGCCCCTGGTTCTTCTGTTCCTCCATATCTGTCATCTCCACGGCCGGTACCTCCCCCTATCCTCCTCTCTCCTAGTGGACACACTGCTCATCCAGGGCTCTCGACTCTTGAACGCCGTGGTTTGTACTGGGTCGCTGATCTGATGAGCCTGGGTATCGTAGCGACCACTAGCCTACCTCTGTTGTATTGCAAAACAACGTAAGGGTTCACTTTGCAAACCAACTACAAAATCTGATGATTTTTAAAGATGTTTCCCTCAAGCAACCAAGCCTGTGTTCATGGAGTGAAAACAAAAATATATATAAAAAAAGATAAAAAAAATAAATAATTACTCTTCCATCCAGAAAATAGAAATCACAATTATTTCCTTTGTATTGGACCCTGTGCTGTATCCACAATGATAGTTGCGTAAATGGTAGCAACTTTCACTTAGCTTAAACTCCAAAAGGAAGTATTGATAAGGGATGGTCTACTTTGTGGAACTGAATAGTAGTGCCGCCCTTTTTGAATGATGTCCACTGCTCATTGATCTTGATGGCTGTTGGAAAACCAACATCTGAGTAAAAGGGTTGATGGCTTTTGTTTCCATCGTGTTGTCATCACATGTGATGTGCAGAAAGGTCAACTTTTGAACGTTGGCCTTTTCACCAAAATTGCATTTATCTGAATAGGCATAACCTAGAGTAAATGATAATAAAAGAACACCTAGGAATCAATTCCAGGGCTCTGCTTAGTGAGATATTGTGGTGTTGATCACCATACATTTTGAGTGAATCTGTATCTTGTAATAGACCTTTTTTTAAATCCTGACAGAAGTCTGCATTCTCTGATTACCATTATACAGTAGTATTGTATAACAATTGACTATCCATACACCCTGGCATAGCATTAGATTTCCACCAAATAGTGTAGTTCTGTAGAACATAAAACGCCATAGCATTACATTTAATAACATTCCCAAACTTTGTTTCTGGCATAACAGACTCGCCCTGGAAAGTGAGTGGAGATGTGCTTACGCATAAATATTACTCACATCATTTCCATCCCTAATAAAGATGCTTTTCATACCGTATCTCCAACTCATCTGACACTCGACTGCTAAATACCAAAATGCGTAAAAGGATTCAATCAGCAGGTTTATTAACGAAGAGAATCTCTACACTGCAGGCCTTTTTAGATAAATCATAAACTGTGCTTTTCATCATCCTTACAATACAGGATTTCTCTTTAAAAAAAAGGATTTCACTGAGATAAGATTAGGACTGAGACATAGACAGAGAGAGAAACAATGTCATTGGTATATAACTAACTAACATTTTGGCTAACACTTTTTAACTGTAAGGGAAAGTGAGGATTAAAGACATTGAGCATAGCGTTAGTTCAGGCAGGCCACGGATTCAAGCTTGGCTGTCAAACTATTCTCTTATTTCCAGCTTATTATTAAAAGAGGTAGGTAGATAATTTATTCATCCCAAAATTGGGAAATCATTTTTCAACAAGCTGCAGCGTCAAGCATTACACAAGTAGAAATATTTAAAAGACACACAAAAAAAATGTCATAAAAAAATTCATGAAAATATTGTTTTTTTACTTAGTCGTCCTCTCTGAAATACAGCTGTGTTAAACATGGCCTGTCAATGCAAGGCATCGCTCTCTACAAATCCAATAGCTGATTTTGAATGGCTGGGTGCCCCTGCCCCATTTGCTGTTTCCAGGTTTGTGAGCGGTCAATGATTACTCTGCTGTGGTGAAGCAGGAAAGGCCAGAGGCAGGGTGGCAGCTGAAGGGGAATCGATGGGAGTCAATGCCTTGGACGCTGGAAGAGAGGATTTTGCCCTGGATATGTGAGAGGAGTGGGACATTTTCAATAGCTATTACTGTCATTGTAAGTATGATTATTCACAGAGAATCAGAGTATATATCGAGATTTGTCTGCCCTCCATCTTTTCTGTTATTTGGTTGGATGCTTGTTGCTATCAGTGCATGTGGGGGCTGTGTAGGTTGGTGTCAGGAGACAGAATGTGTGGGACGCCCACAGTGGAGCCAGGTTACAGGCAGCAGTGAGAAACATGTCACTGGTCAGCACCAGATCAGCAGGGGAGGCAATACAGGCTTTACAGGATCCACTATTTCAAACAAGCAAGCCAATGTTACTATACCAGAGTCCTGAATAAAACAGGCTTTTGGGTAAACCTATTCTAGAGTACACACTTGTTGTCAAAATCCAGATAAAGGATATTTTGAATGATAATATGAACACAGGGTTTTTTTCAGATGTTTACATGTCCTTCTCTTGCGTTATATACACACACACACACACACACACACACACACACACACACACACACACACACACACACACACACACACACACACACACACACACACACACACACACACACACACACACACACACACACACACACACACACACACACACACACACACACACACACACACACACACACACACACACACACACACACACACACACACACACACACACACACACACAAGTATTGTGCTTATGTCCCCCCACACCTTCCAGACAAAACAATTTACTCTAAGTGACGGGAACCTCTCACTTTCTTGCGCTGTATGATACAATGTATCATACCTTCTCACGGGTGCGAGCTCTGTGCCCCTCAAGAAAGAAAAATCTCTCACTTTCTTGCGCTAAATGCCCCTCCATTACTGTCTTTCATGCAGTTATATGTGTGCCTTGCTCACATTTGACTCAGTGACACAATGAGTAGGCGACCGATTAGGCGATTTAGAGGCTCGGGACAAATGTGTTGAACCAGATGAGGAGGACATTGAACCAGAGATAGAGGACGGTGTCTCAGAAATGGAAGACAACAGTGATCCAGACTATGAGCCTGACGAACAGTCAACAGACTAGGAAGAGGCCCCTGAGGGAGAGGCTCCTGAGGGAGAGGAGGCCTGAATATTTATTTTTCTTTAAATGTTCATTGAGGAAAACAGTATCAGTGTCTTATTTTATATTCATCACAGTGAATGCAGTGAATGCTGAACTTGATGGACCCACTGGTGGGTCCGGACCATATACTGTGGTTGAAAGTACACAATGAAACACTGACTTGCTTGTATCAGATCAATACATCCCCTACATCATTGGAACGGGAAGAATCCCAGCTACAACACTAACTAAAGCATTTCCACCTCCAGTAAACAAAGCCTACATGGCAAGCATTTTTATAATGTACAGTAAGCACTATCTTTGAACTTACTGCAATATTATAACATGAAATTCACCCCTGGTGTCATTCTGTCACTCCTTGATTCTACTTGCTTTGACTGTTCAAATGAGATGTCAACTATCAAAATTGGATAAGGGGTTCCAGAGATATCATTGTAAAACACGCCGGTCAATTTTGACCGAAAATATTATGGGAAGGGGGGTATGACCTAACTCAAGAGAAGGGTTAAGAAATGCAAATGACCTACTTTAGCTCTGGTAAGGTTTGTTGTATTAACTTTGAGTTACCCATTGTACGAGAAAGTGTTTTGTGTTAATAATGTCCTGTTTAAGACATTGGAATAGATAAAGGACAGTATGCACAAATAACACAAACTTAAAAGTCTGTTTTTATAAGTTCTTAATTAAGGAAAAAACTGTTTCTACCAGCTAAAGCTATTTCCTGTTTTGGAGACAAAGATGCTGAGTCATAATCAGTCATGGAAAAGGATTAACCGAAAACTCCAACTATGTATTTTTAAAAATACATTTACCAATATTCATGTGTCATTGACTGATATTTAAAAAGACAAACGTTTAAACTGTTACATTAAATCAGCCAGAATTTATAAAAAACTATTAATTTGTTCTACAGGCAGACATATTTTTTGCTGCCAGTAGAGGCTGCTGAACGCTTTATACAAATCATGAATCCAGCCTTAAAACCAAACTGCAATATTCTGAGAGAGACTGTGTGATGTTGTTACTATGATGGAAAAATAAGACTGTAACTAAGCATTTATATTGTGATCAAAGCAGCGGGATTCTGTCTTCCACAATAAAAAGTCAAGATAATGGCACTCTCTCTGTTAGGTAGACCGACAAAGTACTTTCTGTGCTGTCAGTGGATCCAAAGAGCCAAAAGTGTGAAGTCATTTATATTCAGATCAATGCCAACTGAAATTGCTAGTCCCTTTCTTTCTTTCTTTCTTCGTCAGAAGATACATAAAACACAATTTATTTTATTCATACCTCACATTTACTCATGTACCGTACCTACTTACATATAAGGCTAATCTCCATTTATTTTACTAACACTATACTACTAACATTAAGCTATGTTGTGTACCCATTTACTATGGGTATTTGTAAATGTTGATAAGTATGTAAATGTAGCTTGTAAATATGTTGTATGATATCCTCTATTGTTTTATGTTGTTTTATGTTTCATGTGGAACCTAATTGCTGCAGGTCTCCCTTGACAAAGAGATCTATGATCTCAATGGGACCAATCTGGATAAATAAAGGTTTTAAATGAAATGAAGCTATACCTTTAAATCTTAAATATTTGCCATTCTCCCTTTAAGATGGTATCCTAATTTCAGTGTAGCATTCATCAAGATAAATACCTACAGACTAGCCAACCAATTCAATTAAGGACCAATTCATTAATAACACAAATACTTAGAGAAACAGGATGTGGGAAAGTAAATCAATAGTATGCTGGCTTAACACAATGAGAACATTGAGAATGTTTAATGAATGACTTCTTAAACTGCTATAGGGACTTGGTAATTATATCATAAATACCCTAGCAGCAACAGCAGGTGTGATCACGAAGGTCTGATGGAAGAGGAAGAGCACAGTGGCGCTAGAAAAAGTTAACTTGCAAACTTCCCCCACACAGTTGTCGTGTCGTGGGTGAAAAGTAGAGCTAGTCATCTCAGAAAGTACATTTAACATGAGTTGAAATCACCTTCCACTTCCACACTCAAAAGCCTTGATTTCTTGATAGCAATAAGAAAATAAAAAGTAAGTTTTTCAGTAAACTGGTAACAGTAAAGTGGCCCAGAGAGTCAGAATTAAATGTACTTCCACATAGCAACTGACTCAGATGTAATCCTACATTATATTTGCAGACTATCATACAGTAAATCGCCGAAAAACAACATATTTGTTTGTCAAATACACCACCAATAAATCGGTGCAGAAAGGAGTTATACAACCCGGAAATTAGTTAGCATTTCGGCACTTCTGGTTTGCTCATCTCAAAGTCAATGTTCAATAGGAAGATGTCATTCTATGATGCACTGAAGCTTGATATAAATACCAGTCTGTGACACAAAACACATCAATTGTCTTGGTGATTTGGCTATTTATCCAACTATATGCTAATGTGAGTAGTACAAAAATACATTATAGCTTAAATTAAAGCCTTCATTTATGATGCTTCTTACTTTTCATGTCATCCAGGTCGGCGCTGGCCAACATCTGGGCCTCGGCCTCGTCAGTGGGCACCTGCTGGTAGACAGCGGTCTCCAGAGCGGTCATGCTGCCGATGCAGATCCGCTCCCGCAGGTCATAGTTGCTCCGCTGGGTGCCGGCCAGCCGATGGTGGACGGGCCTCCTACGGAACCAGGCACGATTTTTGGTTGAACTTGAGGGGTCTGATCCTGAGCGAGCACTGACACAAAGAAAAAAGTTGATTAAAGATGATCAAATGTTGCCATAATTATATAGAGGTAGGTTATCCTTTTAATATTTGTATGAACAGACCAAAACTGAAATCTTTGAATCTAAGACACCTTCCACAAATGCAAAAAATATATGGATGCTTATAATGATTTTGCAAATATAAAACGGATCTCAACGAAAAGAAGAAAAAAAAGAATTGCGGCCATTTTTCAAAATCCCACGATGGCCTCCCTTTGACATGCTTTTCTTATTTCAAAATGAGAGCATGCAGTCTGGTCACTATTTATAAAGTCTATGATTACTGCCAACCTGAACTAACCCTAACCCATTCAGTTGATTGTTTGTGATGTACACATTACACATTCAGACACGGATTGATGATCTGTTCATACAAATCACTTTGACACAAATGTACCTCGAAAGAATGACATACTTATTGAATGAAATACAAAAATAATGAGGTACAATGCTTTCAAATGTGGAAATTGAAATATAAATAACTCACTATAAATTCAACAGTGCTGCTGACTGACATGCTTATAGTATTTGGGTTGCATTGTGGTCTCTTCACCAGCAGAGGGCTTCACAGCACAGCATTGGGACCATAGAGTTCTATTCACTAACCCTCTGAGTCATCCCCTCTCACAGCAACACTCTCTCACATGGCACAGGCATGGTGGGGTCTCTGTGCTTTCATATAAACAGGCAGAAATAACACCTGAATCACCATGGGGCCCCTGACCTCCAGCAGCCCAATCCATATTCATTTCTAATCGTGAATTAATTCACACTTTGATGGTTATGCTTATTGCAGGCCAGATGGTCTTCTACTATCTATGATTCAGCTATTAGTTAACCATCAAAGCCTTAAGAACTGTGTATATGGGACTTAGGGTTGATTTTATTTAATGTCTTGAACAAGATACTAATTTAAAGTTAATTTAGAGCACAAACAACTCTTCCTGTCTGCTCTATTCTGTTTTCCAAGAAGCTCCGTCCAGCTTAAAAGTATAACAGATACATTTGATGCAAGGGATCAGCTCCAAATTTAGAAACATTTGAATATTAATTAAATAATTTTAATCCAGCTGGTGTCCTCTATTATATGACCAGCTCATTTCATGCCTGGCAGTTGGGCGCTACATTTGGAAAGTGGTACAACACAAACGTGTGTGTGTTAGTTTAACTAGTCAACAGTAAACCAGTCCACCAGGCATATTAAACTGCAGGTAACCATAGCAACATACTGCCGAGTAATGTGCAATTCATGCTACGAAACCAGTAAATACTCCCTGGCAAAATGGACGTAGAGTAATAAAAGGGTAAACTAACAGCAAACCTTTAAAGCTGCATAATTATAGTTTTATATCAACCGATAACAATGGATTCAAAGACGGTGTTTACTGTGCTCATAGTAACAAACCAACAGATAATTAAAACCCAACTCTACGGAGCGTTTTGGCATCTTCAAGCTTAATTGTTTTAGTTTTATGGCCCACAGTTTCATTTCATTCTCATTTCTCGAATCAACTTGTTTCCAGCCACAGCTAGCAGCTGTTCACAGGGAAAATGGCCTGATGAACCTACTGTACACTGCTAACCCAACCCCAGAGGAACGATAGACAAAGTTTGCTAATAGCTTTTGAACAAAGTGCACCAATGAGCTGCGAATGAGCCACATATTGGATGAACATATAACAACGTATACAACACAGTAGCAGCAGAAAACTGACAAATGATCATGTTATAAAATTCTTCCGACAAAAGCTATACAAAATAACTGCCTAATTACTGTATACATTTTGAATTTACATTAGTATTTATCTTCAGCTCTGCTCAACCGAATCCTATATCTTGCTCTCTATTTGCATAATGCTAATTCACCATCAAATGCTAGCTTGGTTAGCAATGTTCATGTGTATGTCTTTTCAATTTTTAATTGTGATATTAATTTGGAAAGCAAAAATCAGGTTCAAAAGAAGGACGATTATTACTGAGGTTATAAATCAAGAAGTCGGGTCATTTTTTTCATTGACTTCTAAACAATTTAGAATTAGTAACAAATTGAGTGGCCCCTGCTGGCCATTAAAAATAATGCAGCTTTAAGACATTCCCGCATTAGCTTAAATGATCAGGCTTCCACTTGGTACTACCTTTACTGTGATCATGAGCCCATGCAGACAACAGTTTTCAGACCAAACAGAACCTGATTGTATAACAGCCTACCTGTTGCGAGCTCCTTCCTCTCCATGCACCTCCTCCTTCTGTTCAAGAACAGTAATTCCTCCATTATGAACCTCCCCCTTAATCACAGCAGGGGCAGCTTTCCTTGATAATGGATGTTCTTCATTTTCTGTGTGGAAGGTATTGGGCGGATGGGGTTCCTCCAAGTCATCTTGGCTCCCCAAACTAAACTGAGAGGAAGAGGAAGATCAGTGAGAGGGGAGGAACGTGCTTGGACATACCTAGTTCAAGCGGGGAGTTGAGAAACGTCCCATGGTACAGGCCCCATGGTTCCTCAGTCCTATTTTACCTGTGGTTGGATATCCGGTCTCTCTTTGGAGGCGGATCCTGCCTGTCTGTCTGTCTCAGAATCGGCCTCTTCCTCATCTACCTCTTGGATGGTGGGCGTTTCTTCGGAGGGGGGGAGAGAGGTCCTTCTTTTTTTCCGTTTCTTTTTGTGCCGTCTTTCCATGCTGTGCACCCTCTTGCGTAAACGTTGGGCCAGGGGTAGGTGGGTGGATAAGGGGTGGTGCGTATGGGGAAATGTGTGTCTGTGATCTGTCAAAATGAAGAATCAGATAAAAATACATCACAGCAAATGTTAAGTCCACTGAATTTGTAGAGGTACTTTGCTTGAGTATTTCAATGTTTTGCTTCTTTTACTACAGTTCAGAGGTAAATGGTGTAGCTTTACTCCACTACATATATTGAATACCTTTAGTAACTTTGCAGATCTGGATTAAGGATGGGAAAGAGAATCAACAAAAATCTAATTGATAAATGCATCAATAATTGTAATCAAAACATATCATACATATTATTCTGAAATGAACCAATCTGCACAATGACTACTTTTACTTTTGGTACTTTGAGTATATTTTGATGCTAATACATTGAGTAACATTTTGAATGCTGGGCTTTTACTTGTCTCACGTGAAACCAATAGTCAAGTTGTGTATAGTTTTGTGCATAACTTAAACTAAGTAGAACTGTATAGTCAGGGGCGGCGGGTACTGTAGGCTAGGGAAGGCTAAGCCTTCCAAAATATTTGTGTCACTGCATCCTGGTAAAATAAAAAAATATAATGTATAATGTTTGTGTCTTTGACATTAGCGCTGCTATGCAGCCACCCTGTACTACGAAGCCAGTTCAACAGACCCTGGATATGTTTGAGTTATCGACTCCTGACTTTTCCCTGTGTTTTTTATATATCTGTTGTAATTTATTGTCTTTTATTGTGATTGTAGTAATGAGTTTTATGTGATTAAATAAACTACAGAGTGTTTGAAAGCGTACAACAATTTTATGATATCACTGCCCCATCTAAGACACGAGTGGATCTGACTTTAATTATATTTGAGTTGAGTGTTTCGTCAACTTAATGTGTTGCTTAAAATAATACTTCTGCATACAGCCAGATACGGCTCGAGAAGCTGGCTCAGATAAGGAAATATGATATATTATATGATCGATGTACTGATTGATGATGTGATATTAATGATAAGTGCGACACGTCGGCGTCTTCTCTGCATACGGCAGTTTAAACTGTATTTCCTTTATCCTGTAATATGACTTGATAGATTTAAACTCCGCACACTGAGCTCTGATTGGTCAGCAGGCAGTGCTTTCACTGAGTTGATCTCTTTTCTATAGACGCCGGAGGCGGGCAGCGTCAGGTAAAAAAAGTATTTTAGCCTTCCCAAACCTGAGCCTCACGCGCCGCCTATGTGTATAGCATAGTATATTTGTCAAATATCTAGTCAGAATATGTCTTTACAATTGATATAAGACATAATAGTAACAATGCAGTGAGATATACGGTCTTGTTTTTAGACAATGCATCTTAAGTATCTTCAAGACTCTTCAAAACATCTTAGTTGTATCTCAGATGAAACTATTTTTTTTAAGCTGCTGTGATATTTGTAAAAGATGGATCATCTTGTTCTAAGAAATAAATTGTATTAATCTTATTTTTATTTTGTAACAGCATTTCCTGATTCTGGTAAATATAGTTCAAAATATGTTTTCCAAGCTAATTACAAGATCTCATTTATCTAAATATCCCATCTTATTTAAAAAAATCGTACTCAGCAAGTGTTCACTACACAGCTAGAACACCTTGTTTTTACTATTATTTTTTATTATTTTATTTTCGAACATAATGAGCTTAACCACATAACAAAGATATACAACTTTTAAACCAAATCATAATCTTTGCCTAACCCAAGGAGGTTTATGTTGTTATGTTGCCTTAACCACACCAGAGGCCTGTACTACGAAGCTGGTTCAACCTAACCTGGATATGTTTGAGTTAGCCGGTTGGCCTAATCCAAAACATACGCACTCTTGCTAAACTGTACTACGACGCGGGTTATCAAGTGGATCGCTCAAGCCAGTCGTTCCGTATCTAGTTAGGTGCGCGTTCACATGAAAGGGGTGGCATTTGGAGCATTCGACCAATCACAAACATGGAGAAGCGTACTGACAGCGCAGCGTCATACTTCCTGAATGAAAAGTGAACTATAATATAAGACATATGAAGAAGTTAAACTTTAAAGATCCATGACTTAAACACTTTATCCAGGATAAAAGCCACAAAGCTGCACCTGCAAGGTGAATACAGCTGGTAAAAGAAAAAGTGTTTGAATGCGTACATTAACAGGTTTATGATATCACTGCCCCGTCTAAGACACGAGTGGGTCTGACTTTAATTACATTTGTCACTCGAGTCAAATGTAATTAAAGTCAGATCGTGTCTTAGACGGGGCAGTGATATCATAAACCTGTTAATGTACGCATTCAAACACTTGTTGTTTTACCAGCTGTAACTATGTGGCTTTTATCCTGGATAAAGTGTCATGGATGTTTAAAATGTAACTTCTTTATATGTCTAATATTAAAGTTCACTTTTCATTCAGGAAGTATGATGCTGCGCTGTCAGTACGCTTATCCATATTTGTGATTGGTCGAATGCTCCAAATACCACCCCTTTCATGTGAACGTGCACCTAACTAGATAGGGCACGGCTGGCTTGAGCGATCCACTTGATAACCCGCGTCGTAGTACAGTTTAGCAAGAGCGCGTATGTTTTGGATTAGGCCAACCGGCTAACTCAAACATATTCAGGTTAGGTTGAACCAGCTTCGTAATACAGGCCTCTGGTGTGGTTAAGGAAACATAAAAACATATGAGATGGGAGTTAGACTGCGTTAGTGTTTTGCGTTTTAATGCATGTGACAGCTGAACAATATGGGAGAAGTATAAAGCATATATTTCTATGACCAGCCGGCACATAATTGTTTTTTTGTGCTTCTGATATGAAACACAGTTGACACTGCAAATAATGACCTCTCATGAGGATGACAGCAGCATTATCAGGGGAGGTTATTATTCTGAGCTTTATCTCACAGCCTGTCCCTCATCTGCTGGTTTCAACCAAACCCTGTGGATATGAGATGTAAACAGGCTGAAACATCTATAGAAAATCTGAAATATAAAATAATTATACAATCTAAAAAATGTGAGGGCAAATATTACTAACAAATATATTGGAAGAAAATCAATCTTACGCAGGTAGCTTGCTTTCTGATTGTAATGTGGATTAACACTCATCACTGGGTTACAGAGCACTTGATCAGTTATTGTGCAGTTGTAGGTATAATGAGTATATAGTATT